>NC_067249.2:108880173-109140173 GCF_019359855.2 Lolium perenne | reverse complement strand
TTAAAACAGGAAATCACTGATCTCCCTTACAAGTCATCGTCACGCGATAACAAGGAAGAAAAATGTAGGATAACGTTGCATAGAAAACGAAAAATTTCCTACCGCGAACACGCAATCCAAGCCAAGATGCAATCTAGAAGACGGTAGCAACGAGGGGATTATCGAGTCTCACCCTTGAAGAGATTCCAAAGCCTACAAGATGAGGCTCTTGTTGCTGCGGTAGACGTTCACTTGCCGCTTGCAAAAGCGCGTAGAAGATCTTGATCACGGCGCCACGAACGGGCAGCACCTCCGTACTCGGTCACACGTTCGGTTGCTGATGAAGACGACGTCCACCTCCCGTTCCAGCGGGCAGCGGAAGTAGTAGCTCCTCTTGAATCCGACAGCACGACGGCGTGGTGTCGGTGGTGATGGAGAATCCCGGCGGAGCTTCGCTAAGCGTGCGGGAAGAAGGAGTAGTGGGGCGGCTAGGGTTTGGGGAGAGGGGGGGCGCCGGCCATCTAGGTGGTGCGGCCACCTTGGTGTGTTGGGGTGGCCGGCCCCCTCCCCTTGTCCCTCATTATATAGGTGAAACACCCAAGAGTTGATCTACAAGTCTTCGAATAAGACCCCAAACCAAAACCTTCCATATCACATGAAACCTACCCAAGCTAGGACTCCCACTAGAGGTGGGATTCCCACCCTTCCTTGGGAGGGGGTGGCCGGCCCCCTTTGGGGAGTCCACTTGGGACTCCTCCCCCTTTAGGGTTGGCCGACCATGGAGGTGGAGTCCCTCCGGGACTCCGCCTTCCTTAGTGGTTTCTTCCGGACTTTTCTAGAACCTTCTAGAACCTTCCATAGAACCTTCCGGATCATTTTAAATCTTATAAAATGACTTCCTATATATGAATCTTATTCTCCGGACCATTCCGGGACTCCTCGTGATGTCCGGGATCTCATCCGGGACTCCGAACAAATATTCGAACTCCATTCCATATTCAAGTTCTACCATTTCAACATCCAACTTTAAGTGTGTCACCCTACGGTTCGCGAACTATGCGGACATGGTTGAGTACTCACTCCGACCAATAACCAATAGCGGGATCTGGAGATCCATAATGGCTCCCACATATTCAACGATGACTTTAGTGATCGAATGAACCATTCACATACGATACCAATTCCCTTTGTCACGCTATATTTTACTTGTCCGAGGTTTGATCATCGGTATCACTCTATACCTTGTTCAACCTCGTCTCCTGACAAGTACTCTTTACTCGTACCGTGGTATGTGGTCTCTTATGAACTTATTCATATGCTTGCAAGACATTAGACGACATTCCACCGAGAGGGCCCAGAGTATATCTATCCGTCATCGGGATGGACAAATCCCACTGTTGATCCATATGCCTCAACTCATACTTTCCGGATACTTAATCCCACCTTTATAACCACCCATTTACACAGTGGCGTTTGGTGTAATCAAAGTACCTTTCCGGTATAAGTGATTTACATGATCTCATGGTCATAAGGACTAGGTAACTATGTATTGAAAGCTTATAGCAAATAACTTAATGACGTGATCTTATGCTACGCTTAATTGGGTGTGTCCATTACATCATTCATACAATGATATAACCTTGTTATTAATAACATCCAATGTTCATGATTATGAAACTAATCATCCATTAATCAACAAGCTAGTTAAGAGGCACACTAGGGACTCTCTGTTGTTTACATATCACACATGTATCAATGTTTCGGTTAATACAATTATAGCATGGTATATAAACATTTATCATAAACATAAAGATATATAATAACCACTTTTATTATTGCCTCTTGGGCATATCTCATTCAGTCTCCCACTTGCACTAGAGTCAATAATCTAGATTACATTGTAATATACCTAACACCCATGGCATTCTGGTGTTGGTCATGCTTTGCCCTAGGGAGAGCTTTAGTCAACGGATCTGCTACATTCAGATCAGTGTGTACTTTGCAAATCTTTACTTCTCCATCTTCGATGTACTCGCGAATCGAGTGGTAACGCAGCTTGATATGCTTCAGCCTCTTGTGTGACCTTGGCTCTTGTGCATTGGCGATGGCACCCATGTTATCACAGTAGATGATTAATGGGTCCAATGCACTAGGAACCACACCGAGCTCTACAATGAACCTCTTCATCCATACCGCTTCTGATGAAGCCTCTGAAGCTGCTATGTACTCTGATTCTGTTGAAGACTTCGCCACCGTGCACTGCTTCGAGCTTGCCCAGCTTACTGCAGCACCATTCAATATAAATACGTACCCAGACTGTGACTTAGAGCCATCAGGATCAGTGTTCCAACTTGCATCGGTATAACCGTTTACAACGAGCTCTTGGTCACCTCCATAACAAAGAAACATATCCTTAGTTCTTTTCAAGTACTTCAGGATATTCTTGACCGCTGTCCAGTGTCCCATTCCTGGATCACTTTGATATCTGCTAGTCAAACTAATAACATGTGCTATATCCGGTCTAGTACATAGCATGGCATACATGATAGATCCTACTGCCGAGGCATAGGGGATATTACTCATCCTTTCTCTTTCTTCTGCCGTAGCCGGTCCTTGAGTCTTACTCAAGACCTTGCCTGGTAACATAGGTAAAAACCCTTTCTTACTTTCGTCCATTCTAAACTTCTTTAGAATCTTGTCCAGGTATGTACTCTGTGATAGCCCTATCAGGTGTCTTGATCTATCTCTATAAATCTTGATGCCTAATATATACGATGCTTCACCAAGGTCTTTCATTGAAAAACTATTATAACTACTATATTAAACGGGAACAAACATCTTTTTTCACATAATTTTGAGGCCTACTTTCAATTAATGTGGTGCTAACACGTATGCAATTAGGATGCTTTTGTTTCTGCTGGGTTTTCTCTGTGTACATTTGGGGTACTCCATACGATTTTTAAGGGGGCTCTGAGATTTTATGCTGCTCACGCGTGTGTAGTTTGGAAGATTTTTTCCTGATCCTTCACCGAATGGCTGTTTTGGAGCTTTTTGCAGGTGGCTGTAGCAGTGTACCTGTTTCGTGGCACGATTGCATGTTATGCATGTGTGCAGTGGGCCCTCTGGCCCTCTGTAGACGCATGTGTTAATATGACTGCACCGCTTTGACTCATCAACACCGCTTTGACGCTAACCGCCTGAAAATGCCCCTCCGTTCGGTTTCTCTCTTCGTAATGTCGCGTCAAGATCTAACTATCCGGAAAAAATCTCCGGCCAAATCTCACAAGCCTCTCCTTCCAATTCATCCACATCCTCCTAGCAGTGTTCCTGCTCGCCGGCCAGGCCATGTTCGTCTCGGTTAGCGGCTGAATTCGGCCGTTGAGGCAATGCCTGCACGGGCATAGGCGCAGAGACGGCAACCCCGAAGGAAGGCCTGGTGGCGCTGCACCGCCGGCAACGGCGACAACTTCGCGTGGCCGGTGCGGGGCCTAGGCGGTACCGGGGATAGGCGGCAACCCCCGTTTGGTGGAGGATAAGCGGCAACCTCCGCTGGTGACGAATGGGTGGCGACCCCCACGGGAGGCCTACAGCGAAGCGCCGCCGGCGATGGCAAGCGAGGCCGCCGGTGCTGGTCCTAGGCGCCAGTGCCTTCGCGGGCGTGCTATTCCCCGCTGTTGCATCGCCGCTTTGTGTCGCGGGCGTGCTATTCCTAGGCGTCTGTCGGGCAGTGCGCGAGGTTATCTGGATGCGCCGGCGGAGATTGGTGCCACCGTCTGCATCCTCTTCTCCCTCTCACCGGTGCCCTCTTCTCCATCCTAGGCGGTCGGCGGCGGCGCAGAGGTGCTCGGCTTCCGTTGTTACCTGCTCGCTTGCTTCCTTTATAGGTTCTTCCGTTATTCTCCGCTCATCTTTATGCATACATAGCTCAGCTGTCATTACTCTCGGTCATAGTTTTGCTTTGTTTATGCAGTGTTATGCAAAAATGGATTGCACGCTGCCGAAGGATTTGTTTTCGGAATTTCTATCGATGGAATGCCATGGTTCGATTTGTTAGGTTCTGGAAATTTGGGAGCCCAGATCAAGAGATTCTCTACTCGCTTTTCTACCTGTAAGTTATTCAGATGTAATGTATTGATCTGTCTGTTGATGTGTGTAGTCTCGCCCCTTTTTCATGCTTTGTACTGGTTCAATCTAAGTGTGTTCACTTTTTTATTTTTATTTTAAATTTCTTAATCCTCTCAGTATGGCAGTTGATATGTATTATTTAATGTCGAGTAGAGGGACGAGCGTGCTTTTTTATTTTCTCAAACTCTGCCATGGTTACTTGATCTGATAGTTCATTCCATTTTCCCCTACAATGTTCTACTCTCTGATTAATAAGTTCCTTTTCCTCTCCGATTTTGGGTGCTTCACAGAAATGCACCATGGAAGGTTTAGTTCCTGGTAATAGGGTGGATCAGTTTAGGGGTCAGCTGAAAGAGGGGTCAGTTTACACCATTGCCCGATTTGATTTGTACGATCCTTGAAAGAGCTACAGATTAGTGGATCATCCTATGAGGATCTGCTTGACTCGAAAGAATGTTCTGATGGAGGTGGTACCACCGCTAGAGAATTTTCATGCGTTTGTCTATACTGTTCTCCCATTTAGTATGCTACCAGATCGCACCGATCAAAATATAGTGCTATCTGGTAAGAATGTGGCTGGTTTGATCGTTGTTTCATCTTTGTGTGCTCTGTATTCTTGGTAATGTGTGTTTTGAGTTGTGGTGATTTAATTGTTCTGTGTGCATTTGCAGATGTTGTTGGATTGGTGAACAAAGTCACCGATGTTTTTCCTCCTTCTGGTAATGCTAGGAGCCAGAAACAGCACGTGTGTTAGTGTATATCACACATGGCAGGTGTGGGTCACTGTTTTTTTTTTCTGAGGAAATACTTGCTTCTTCTAATTGTTATCTAATTTACTTGTGTTGTTTCATGAAGCAAGCATGCCATCGCTACCCTGTGGGAGGAGTAGGCTGATTTACTTGATGCCAATGGATTGGATTTATTGGTTAGTCAGTACTCAGGTGATTCACTCCCTCCTTCTAACCGTGTTTTTTGTTGTCTTTGGTTGTTATTTTCTAATTTGTGATAACTGCGGTGATTAATGTTCTGTAGGTTTTTTGGTCTTCCAAAGTACATCTGTTACAAGGTGGCATGTTAATGTGCCGATTCCTAAGATTGCTGTTGTCCGAGAGAGGTTTGTTTTCTGTGAAATCTGTACCAATCGAGTATCGAGATTAGTATTTGTTTGGTAAAATATGCATTTTGCATATGTTACATGGTCTTCAAAATTACATCTGATGCAAGGTGGCATGTTAATGTGCCGATTCCAGAGATTGCTATTGTTCGAGAGAGGTTTGTTTTGTGAGAAATCTGTACCAGTCCAGTGTATTTTGCATATGCTATGTGTCAAAGCATCTGTCGTGGTATTTAGCTACACAGTGGAAACCAAGGCGAAATAGAGAAATTTAGAAGAATTGTAGTTGACTAGATTTGCTTCGAAGTTGAAAACTAGCAAATTTTCTCCCAGCATGTTCATTGTATCTCTTTTCTTCTTTGCCTTTCTAGCTGCACTATGGATCTGTATCCCTCAATACAACTGTTTTGCAGCGCTGCTAGGTTTGGTCGTTCTTCGGCTTACTTTTGCAGTGTAGCTGCTTAGTTAATAGTTCACATCAAAACACTTCTTTTTTCTAGGATCCATTGCCATCACTGAATAGTTAGATACTGAAAGAGATGCTATATTTTGTCTATGCACATTTTGTAGTCGTTTTATGGATTCCATTTGAATTGATTTGTTTTTGGGACATAGTGGATTGATTGTATTGATACCTTGCTCGACCTTCAAATTGTTTCATGTTGATTTTTGATCTACTACCTTCATTTTCTGGAGCATGTTTTGTTCTCTACGGGTATAGATTCATGACAGAAAAATCAAACATTTATGCTTGGTTGATGTAGGACTGGTGTGATGCCAACGCACACTCCTGTGTAGTTTGCTCCCAATTTTCATGCACTAATAAATGCAATCAACATTATAATTACTATTATTAACACACACTCTTACTATTATTAACAAAAATATTTACCTCTATGAATTTAGTTACTGTTAACACTCCGTTTTTTTTGTTGTTAAGGTAAATCTGAAGGCAATGATATCAACTCAATGGTCAATGCACTGTGTAAGTTGATCGTAGTTGTTGAGCCTATCATAATGTAACTTTTATCATTCACATTTGCATTAATTTATAGATATGTCAGGTATGCTGGAATCTTCAACGACTCTTATCCATGACCAGTTATTGAGGTGAAGTGGCTGACATGGTTTTGTTTCTAGCTTTGAAAGAATATCAGTACGTATTATTTTTTTGCTATCTTAGTCTTACCATGAGCATTTACTTTTGAAGAGTTGTGCCTCTCCTGGTAGCTGGATTTTATTTATTGTTGATAGATGAAAAGAATATTCACCGAACTTTAGGGCTTGATATTTTTATGGACTCATGTATTTGTATTGTTCATCTTTTTATATGCAATGTCCAAATAAATGGATTTCATTTACCCGTTTACAGGCCATTTGTTTTCAAACTTGAGATACATTGCCATCGCCACTTATTTATATCACATGATTAACATTTGGTGGAAAATATAGGCAGGAGAAATATTGTTTCAACGAAGAAACTCTCCCTTTTTTGCCGATTGCTGAATTTGGTTCATTTTGTCAACTATTCTCCAACCAGTTAGTGACATATAGTTTAATTTGTCTCATGTCATTGTGCAGTTCGACCAAAGAGGGGCCCGGAATAATCTCGACAAGCTGTTTACATAATAGACAGTTTTTCTTTCATTAGTTCAATGTTTCTGCTACATGGGTACTCCATAGATGAAGGTTCATGAATTGTGTCAACTTATTTCTTAAAAAATGCATTATCGTAGCTTTTAAGAAATTATCTAGGAGGTTTTGTTTCGAGGGAATATGATATTCAGCCTAAACTAAAAAAAGAATCAAAATTATTTTAGTTAGCCATGAAAATACGAAGTATGCTCTTAAGTTGAGAAGCTTAGCCCTGGGATGTTGCAAGTATCTCCTTTTCTCATTATCTTCCAATTTGTATTATATGTGACCTGAATTATTTATGCAGAATATGGTTTACGGTAAATTTTACTAGAGGGGTTCATACATAGAATTGCAAGTCAAACCCTGAATACCTGCGCAGTAGTTTTTCATCTGGGTTCAGGAAGCATGAAGAGGAGAAACACTATTACGAACCTTCAAAAGCAAGGAATGTATATGCACAATACATTCTTTTACCCATGAACTTTGTATTCTACAAACATATGATGCTTTCTTTCGGGCTCCCTTGCACGTTCGACATTAAATAACTGAGATGCCAAATTATTTTATAGTTCATTGAAAGTAAAATTTACCAATGCAATTGTGTAGCTCCCATGTGATATCGTATTACCCTGCCATGCTGCCATGTGTTGGCAATGGTTGGCTAAACAAATTAGCAGTCCTCTTTGAGTGCAACAATATAAATTAGCAGCAGTCCTCTACCAATATCATGTGTTTCACGAAGGAGTTTTTTTAGTGTCACAAAATTTCCTGTTACATTATGTATGTTATTCATTTAGTACATACTCTCCTTCATCTGTCAAAATAATTTCCTCTCATGCGCAGTAATTTATTCATTGAAAGGTGACCATGGAAACTTATGTGTTGTATTTCTGCAGGTTTAGAACACACGATTTGTAGAGATATATGAAAAAACTAATTAAAAAGTAGTGTCATGTAATTGTAATTTGTAAAGAACCCCTTTTATGATTTGAATGCTTAATTTGGATTTTTAGCTATATGGTTCCTTCTCATATTTGTTGGTGACACATGTCTGATCTACTCTAGCGGATAGGCTTATAATAGAAGGAAAGTTGCAGGGAACACCTATGTATGTTTTAATATATGCATGATTTGAGAAAAATAGATACTTCTATTATTCATTTCATTGCTCATATCTTCCACACTAATGTTTTTGATTTGTGGCAACTTGATGATTTATTTGTATGAAATATGATGATAGGCCCAAAAGATCAAAAACACCTTCTTTGGATCACTTTGAACGAATCAATAGAAAACTATAAACATAGTTATTAGATTGGAAATAATATTTGAACATAAATTTGATAGAGAGCACTGCTTAGATCGCCTACTTCAGTTGTGCCTCAGAGATATTTACCCTGACATTGGCAATGAAGAATAGGTACACCACGGCTAGAATAGTACAAGGTCAAGAATCCAAGAAGAGGAGCTAGGACACACCAAGTGCGCCACCGACGAGTCAATGCGGTTTGAACACCCCGGGGTAGCGGCACTAGATCTCTACATTTTCCAACCAGGTGGTGATCGAAATGTTGCCTCTGGTTTTTTTCCCTTTTTATATCTACTAGATGAATGTTGTGCATCGAACTTACTAAACCATAGTTAAGCCCCTCCACACGCATATCAGTTGTACCCACTGTTTGTAAAAATAGAATTATCAGTTTCATACATTAGATTTCCACCATACAAAACACTAGCACACTCACTTCTAAGTATTTTAGCTTAGTGTCTAACGTATGTTTACTATTACGCCTCCACTGATTTAACATGAAAGCATCCTTCATTCTTCAACTTATGACTAGGTGCGGCGTGCCGCCGCGCCTATTCTTGCTAGTTCAAATAACCTTTTACACTGCTTAATAGTTCTATATCATTCCCGATCAATAATATGTCATCTACATATAATATCAGAAATGCTACAGAGCTCCCACTCACTTTCTTGTAAATACAGGCCTCTCCATGATACTGTATAAACCCGAAGTCTTTGATCACCTTATCAAAGCGTCGGTTCCAACTTCTTGATGCTTGCTTCAGTCCATAGATTGAACGCTGAAGTTTGCATACTTTGTCAGCATTTTTAGGATCGACAAAACCTTTGGGTTGTACCATATACAACTCTTCCTCAATGTCTCCATTAAGGAACGCCGTTTTGACATCCATCTGCCAAATCTCATAATCGAAAAATGCAGCTATTGCTAACAAAATCCTCACAGATTTTAGCTTCGCTACAGGTGAGAAAGTCTCATCGTAGTCAACTCCTTGAATTTGTCGGAAACCCTTTGCGACAAGTCGAGCTTTATAGACAGTAATATTAGCATCAGCATCTGTTTTTCTCTTGAAGATCCATTTATTCTCGACAGCCTTACGGCTATCAGGTAAGTCTACCAAAGTCCATACTTTGTTATCATACATGGATCCCATTTTGGATTTCATGGCTTCTTGCCATTTGTTGGAATCTGGGCTCATCATCGCTTCTTCATACGTCGCAGGGTCCTCATCATTGTTATCCACAATCATGACATTTAGACAAGGATCATACCAATCAGGAGTGGCACGTTCCCTTATCGATCTGCGAGGTTCAGTAGTTTCCTCGTTCGAAGTTTCATGATCATTATCATTAGCTTCCTCTGTTGCCGGTGTAGGCGGTACAGGTACAACTTCCGGTACTGCGCTACTCTGATCAACGAGTATAGATTCATCAATCTCATCGAGTTCTACTTTTCTTCCAGTCATTTCTTTAGTGAGAAATTCTTTCTGAAGAAAGGTTCCGTTCTTAGCAACAAAGATTTTGCCTTCGGATCTGTGATAGAAAGTGTACCCTATAGTTTCCTTAGGGTATCCTATGAAGACGCATTTCTCCGCTTTGGGGTCTAGCTTGTCCGGTTGTAACTTCTTTACATAGGCTTCACAACCCCAAACTTTAAGGAACGACAGCTTAGGTTTCTTATTAAACCATAATTCATACGGTGTCGTTTCTACGGATTTTGATGGTGCTCTATTTAAAGTGAATGCGGCTGTCTCTAATGCATAACTCCAAAATGATAACGGCAAATCAGTAAGAGACATCATAGAACGAACCATATCTAAGAGAGTTCGATTACGACATTCGGACACACCGTTTCGTTGTGGTGTTCCCGGCGGTGTCAATTGTGAAAGTATTCCGCATTTCTTTAAATGCATGCCAAACTCATAACTCAGATATTCACCTCCACGATCAGATCGTAGAAATTTAATCTTCTTGTTACGTTGATTTTCTACTTCACTTTGAAATTCCTTAAACTTCTCGAAAGTTTCGGATTTATGTTTCATGAAATAGATATACCCATATCTACTCAGATCATCTGTGAAGGTTAGAACATAACGATAACCACCGCGCGATGCTACGATCATTGGTCCGCACACATCAGTATGTATGATTTCCAATAAGTCAGTAGCTCGTTCCATCATACCAGAAAATGGAGTCTTAGTCATTTTTCCCATTAGACATGCTTCGCATCTATCAAGTGACTCAAAGTCAAGTGATTCAAGTAATCCATCGGTATGGAGTTTCTTCATGCGTTTCACTCCAATATGACCAAGACGACAGTGCCACATATAAGTAGAATTATCATTCAATTTAATTCGCTTAGCATCAATGTTATGTATATGCGTATCACTATTATCGAGATCTAACAGAAATAAGCCATTCTTTTCAGGTGCTCGACCATAAAAGATATTATTCATAAAAATAGAACAACCATTATTCTCAGACTTGAATGAATAACCATCTTGCATTAAACAAGATCCAGATATAATGTTCATGCTCAACGCGGGTACAAAATAACAATTATTTAGGCTTAAAACTAATCACGAAGGTAGATGTAGAGGAAGTGTGCCGACAGCGATCACATCGACTTTGGATCCGTTTCCAACGCCCATCGTCACTTCATCTTTCAGTAGTCTTCGTTTATTCTTTAGTTCCTGTTTCGAGTTACAAATATGAGCAACCGAACCAGTATCAAATACCCAGGTACTAGAACGAGAACCAGTGAGATAAACATCTATAACATGTATATCAGATATACCTTCTTTCTTCTTCTTGACAAGGCCGCTCTTCAGATCAGCCAGATACTTGGAGCAGTTACGCTTCCAGTGTCCCTTCTCCTTGCAGTAATAGCACTCAGCATCAGGCTTAGGGCCGTTCTTAGGTTTCATAGGAGGCGTGGCAGCTTTCTTGCCACCATTCTTGAATTTTCCCTTAGACTTGCCCTGTTTCTTGAAACTGGTGGTCTTGTTGACCATCAACACTTGATGATCTTTCTTGAACTCAATATCAGCAGCTTTTAGCATGCCAAAGAGTTCAGGTAACTCCTTGTTCATGTTCTGCATATTGTAGTTCATCACAAAGTTCTTGTAACTTGGTGGCAGTGATTGAAGGACACGATTAATCCCCAGTCTGTTAGGAATCACTATTCCCAAGTCACTGAGTTTCTTCGCATGCCCGGTCATGGCGAGCATGTGGTCACTAACGGAGCTGCCTTCTTCCATCATGCAGCTGAAGAAATGTTTCGATGCTTCATAGCATTCCACGGCCACATGAGTCTCAAATATAGCTTTCAGCTCATTCATCATGAGGATCGTGGTGCTCAAAACGTTTTTGAAGATCGGATTCCAGACTGCACAGGATGGCACACTGAACTTGAGAGTACCGAGTTTTCCGAGTTGCGTAAACAGCCTTTACTTCATCGGTTTCAGTTTCTGCAGGAGGGTCACCTAGCGGTGCATCAAGCACATATTGCAGATTTCCGCCAGAGAGGAAGATCCTCACATGACGGAACCAGTCGGTGAAGTTGCTACCGTTGCTCTTAAGTTTTTCTTTCTCTAGGAACTGGTTAAAATTAATTGGGGACTCCATCTCTACAACATATATTTGCAAAAGTTTAGACTAAGTTTATGACAAATTGAGTTCAAATTTTAATTCAACATAATTAAAAATCTAGGTGAACTCCCACTCAAAACAATATCCCTCGCATTGTCTTAGTGATCACACGAACCAAATCCACCGCACCTAAGTCCGATCATCACGAGACAAGGTGTGATTTCAATGGCGAACACTCAAAGTGTTCATCACATCAACCATATGATTCATGCTCTACCTTTCGGTATCACGTGTTCGGAGACCATGTCTGTACATGCTAGGCTCGTCAAGGCCACCTTAGTATCCGCATGTGCAAAACTGTCTTGCACCCGTTGTATGCACTTGTTGATTCTATCACACCCGATCATCACGAGATGCTTCGAAACGACAAGTCTTGGCAACGGTGCTACTAAGGATGAACACTTTATTATCTTGAGATTTTAGTGAGGGATCATCTTATAATGCTACCGTCGCGATCTAAGCAAAATAAGATGCATAAAAGGATTAACATCACATGCAGTTCATATGTGATATGATATGGCCCTTTTGTCTTTGCGCCTTTGATCTTCATCTCCAAAGCACGGACATGATCTCCATCATCTTCGGGCATGATCTCCATCATCGTCGGCGTAGCGTCAAGGTCAATGGCGCCGTCTTCATGATTGTCCTCCATGTAGCAACTATTACAACTAATTTGAAATACTACTCAACATGAAATTTAAAGACAACCATAAGGCTCCTGCCGGTTGCCACAATACAATAATGATCATCTCATACATATTCATCATCACATTATGGCCATATCACATCACCAAACCCTGCAAAAACAAGTTAGACGTCTCTAATTTGGTTTGCATATTTTACGTGGTTTAGGGTTTTCGAGAGAGATCTAATCTACCTACGAACATGAACCACAACGTTGATACTAATGTTTTCAATAGAAGAGTAAATTGAATCTTCACTATAGTAGGAGAGACAGACACCCGCAAAGCCTCTTATGCAATACAAGTTGCATGTCGAACGAGGAACAAGTCTCATGAACGCGGTCATGTAAAGTTAGTCCGAGCCGCTTCATCCCACTATGCCACAAAGATGCAAAGTACTCAAACTAAAGATAACAAGAGCATCAACGCCCACAAAACCATTGTGTTCTACTCGTGCAACCATCTATGCATAGACACGGCTCGATACCAGCAGCCAGGATAACGTTGCATAGAAAACAAAAATTTTCCTACCGCGAACACGCAATCCAAGCCAAGATGCAATCTAGAAGACGGTAGCAACGAGGGGATTATCGAGTCTCACCCTTGAAGAGATTCCAAAGCCTACAAGATGAGGCTCTTGTTGCTGCGGTAGACGTTCACTTGCCGCTTGCAAAAGCGCGTAGAAGATCTTGATCACGGCGCCACGAACGGGCAGCACCTCCGTACTCGGTCACACGTTCGGTTGCTGATGAAGACGACGTCCACCTCCCGTTCCAGCGGGCAGCGGAAGTAGTAGCTCCTCTTGAATCCGACAGCACGACGGCGTGGTGTCGGTGGTGATGGAGAATCCCGGCGGAGCTTCGCTAAGCGTGCGGGGAAGAAGGAGTAGTGGGGCTGCTAGGGTTTGGGGAGAGGGGGGGCGCCGGCCATCTAGGTGGTGCGGCCACCTTGGTGTGTTGGGGTGGCCGGCCCCCTCCCCTTGGCCCTCATTATATAGGTGGAACACCCAAGAGTTGGTCTACAAGTCTTCGAATAAGACCCCAAACCAAAACCTTCCATATCACATGAAACCTACCCAAGCTAGGACTCCCACTAGAGGTGGGATTCCCACCCTTCCTTGGGAGGGGGTGGCCGGCCCCCTTTGGGGAGTCCACTTGGGACTCCTCCCCCTTTAGGGTTGGCCGGCCATGGAGGTGGAGTCCCTCCGGGACTCCGCCTTCCTTAGTGGTTTCTTCCGGACTTTTCTAGAACCTTCTAGAACCTTCCATAGAACCTTTCGGATCATTTTAAATCTTATAAAATGACTTCCTATATATGAATCTTATTCTCCGGACCATTCCGGGACTCCTCGTGATGTCCGGGATCTCATCCGGGACTCCGAACAAATATTCGAACTCCATTCCATATTCAAGTTCTACCATTTCAACATCCAACTTTAAGTGTGTCACCCTACGGTTCGCGAACTATGCGGACATGGTTGAGTACTCACTCCGACCAATAACCAATAGCGGGATCTGGAGATCCATAATGGCTCCCACATATTCAACGATGACTTTAGTGATCGAATGAACCATTCACATACGATACCAATTCCCTTTGTCACGCGATATTTTACTTGTCCGAGGTTTGATCATCGGTATCACTCTATACCTTGTTCAACCTCGTCTCCTGACAAGTACTCTTTACTCGTACCGTGGTATGTGGTCTCTTATGAACTTATTCATATGCGTGCAAGACATTAGACGACATTCCACCGAGAGGGCCCAGAGTATATCTATCCGTCATCGGGATGGACAAATCCCACTGTTGATCCATATGCCTCAACTCATACTTTCCGGATACTTAATCCCACCTTTATAACCACCCATTTACGCAGTGGCGTTTGGTGTAATCAAAGTACCTTTCCGGTATAAGTGATTTACATGATCTCATGGTCATAAGGACTAGGTAACTATGTATCGAAAGCTTATAGCAAATAACTTAATGACGTGATCTTATGCTACGCTTAATTGGGTGTGTCCATTACATCATTCATACAATGATATAACCTTGTTATTAATAACATCCAATGTTCATGATTATGAAACTAATCATCCATTAATCAACAAGCTAGTTAAGAGGCACACTAGGGACTCTCTGTTGTTTACATATCACACATGTATCAATGTTTCGGTTAATACAATTATAGCATGGTATATAAATATTTATCATAAACATAAAGATATATAATAACCACTTTTATTATTGCCTCTTGGGCATATCTCCTTCAGAAAACACGTCAGGGAAATGAAGAAGAAGCCAGCCGACCTTGCTCCTGAAGCTTCGGCAGCAAAAGCTTCGGCAGTTGATGGCACAGCAGTCATAGAAGACAGCAAGACACTGGCAATCGCTGTCGAGACCCCTAGTGAAATCAACGACGCTTCGATAACCGCTAACGCGGTGGACAAGCCAGAAGATAAGAAGAACCATTTCCTTGCTTAAAGCGGTTCAATAGTGTTTAGTTTTCCCTTTTCTTTTCAACAGGGCCCTCCTTTTTTCAGCCCCTAGTCCCGTGTTTCTTTTATTAATGAGAACTTAAGTTTTGATTCCTTGAAAAGCATTGCAGTAATTCGGAGCGCCCGAACCGCATCATCGTGAACCTTGCTTACGCCTCTCGGCAAACGATGGTGCAGCGAAATACGCGGTAAAAGGTTGTTCTCCGAAAAAGCCTCTGAAACTACGAGTGCTAAAGGATGCAAAATAAACAAGGACTCTAACCTTTCCCTCTGCTATAGATGCCTCTACGAGCGCCGTAAATAGCAAGAGCTTGGAAATACATATAACACAACCCACGTTCAATATTTTACTTATGAAAATATCAAAGAACAACGGGCCCATCGGCAGAGTTAATGCTCCCGATATAATCGGGAGCTGCTGTCAGAACATACATCGGTTGAAAGCAAAGTTGCACATACAACGGGTTTAGCAAGATCTGCAACACGAGCTGATCACTCAAACAATTTGCTGACCAACGAATACACATACGTTTAAACGGGCAATGAAGATTTGCTCCTTCAAAATTTGCCAACGGCATTGACACGGTAAAAGTACATATACATGTATCTACCGAACAAAAAGTTTCAACTACGCAATCCAAAGGCTTGGATGAAGTAGCTAAATTACCTATTTACAATAAGAACTTAACCCTGAATTAATCTTGCGGAGTTTCTCTTTCTTCAGGTACATTCGAATCCTTTTCAAGCTTGTCGACAATTATATTGGCGGGCAACACTACCTTCGGGTACAGCGTCTCCAAATCACCAATCGCGTTGGCGATAGTCAGCAGATTTGCGGAAGGATAATGTGCAAGGACGAGGGCAAGTGTAAATCTGGCCCCTGCAAAAACCTGAGCTCGCACCAAGTCTCGAATTTTCTTGGTATTCCCAAATTCAGACATCAGAGTCAACAGTGTAGGTGGGACCGCGTTCAAGGGAAACATCGTCCTCCAAATTACCCTTAGGGCTTTGTAGCACTTGTCGAAGAAATGGTGAACCTGCTGGACCCAATCTTGGAATTGTGCCACAGCCGAAGCTTTCGAGTGCTCCCTCCAGAAAATCTCCTCGGCTGATGATAGCTGGGTCAATGCGTTCACGCGTTCGTGAATCCGCTTATTCTCTTCAGCACGGTTCAGAGCTATGACTAGCAAAGGAATCAACGGAAGATCAGGCAATGCATTTTTTGACAAAGAGTAATGAGCACAAGGACCAGGGAACCTACAGTTGAAACTTTCAGTGGCCTTATGCAGTTCAGTTTGAGCATAGCGCTCTACGTCGGCCGCAATATCGCCCTTCTTGTTGATAATGGCAGCCAAGGCATAGGTATTGCGCAGATCCTTTTCCATCTGCGCGATCCGATCCTTCATACGCTGGATTCGATCACCTTTAGAAAGAGCACCCGAAGAATCATCGACAAATGCAGGCACTGGGAAAACCTGCAAAAAACAGCGTCAAAGGCATGACGGATCGCATCGCTTCAGCATTAGAAGTAACTCCCATCGGTAGAATGCAAGTACAAATGTCATAACAAGGGTACACTAGCAACATTGCTAGCACGGAATTTATTACAATCACAAGTTTTGAGACAGAACATTGTTTCACATCAATTCAAAAAGGAGTTTGTTACAAGAATCAAGGGGCTTGGGTCTGGGTTGATAAACTTGGGCCAGCCGACGTTTTCTTTGATGAAACCAGCTCAAGGAGCTGGCGTGCACATTTAAGAGCCGACGTTTTGAAGATGATTAAATCAATGAACTGCCCATCTTGATCTTTCGGCAGCTCCCTAGACATCTCCTCAATATCGGCCTTGAAGCCATGACCCATCATAAGTTGGAAGGCTAGGAGGCCACCATAGGTACGCGAAGTACGTTTGAATACCTCGATAACCTCCTTGGTGTCAACTGCGAAGGCATCGATCAGCTGCCCCAGAGTCCTGTCTTGACTAATCTTGGGGAAGATCATCGAGTGCACCCGTGCCATGGCACCTTTGCCCTTATCAAGGAGCTCTCGTGTAAGCTGGTGTGCGGCAAGAGTCATCGACACACTGTTTGCCGGAGAGTTGTTTGGAATTTTATCCAAGGCATCGGCAGGGATGTCAGCGGTCTCTGCAAGGGAATGAAATGGGAAAGATTACTATCAAAGGATCGGATTTGAGAAGTAACAATCGACAGGGAAGCATAAAAAGGAATTACCAAGCAAAGGCAAGGAAGACTGGCGAAGAAGATCATCTTTTTCAGCCGCCCGAGCTTCGACGACCAACCTAGATGCTTCCTCCTCCTTCAGCTTCTCCTTCAGCTTGCCAAGTTCCTCCTTTAGGGAGTCGACTTCTTGGCGAGCTGCGCGGCGGCTATTTTGATTGCGCCTTCCAGTTTCGAGGAAGAAGATTTAACTTCCTTCAGCAGCCGAACCTTGTCTGCTTCCAGGGAAGTAAATTGGGAGGCGAATGCCTCCAAAGAAGATATAATGCCCCACAGATCATTAAGGAAAGGGGAAAAACAGATGTTTGACTAAGAATCATTAATCAAGGCACATTCAGGTAAATTCGCGTTGCGATCGAGAAAGACTTATAGGTTTTCTGAAGGAGGGGTCGTGGCGGCAGCAGTCGAAGGAACATCCTTCCCCCTAGAAAGGGAGGAAGCAGTCGATACCTGGCCCGCGGGGGCTGCAGTGGGAGCTGAAGCTTCGGAAGCTGCGACATCCGGCAGAACGGCGCCAGATTTGGCTTTCTTAGAAGGAGGGTCGATGAAACCTTTGTCACTACGAAAGGGAATGGTTTGCAAGAATTATGAAAGAAATACGAATGATAAAGGCAAAATACGATTTCTAGGAAAAATGCACTTACAGGTCAAAGAGATCATCCTCGTCGGCAAAGCCGCTGATACGTCTCAAACGTATCTATAATTTCTTATGTTGCTGGATGTGCTGTTGCCACTAGGGATAAAACATCAATGCTTTGTCTAAGGATATTTGTGTTGATTACATTACGCACCATACTTAATGCAGTTGTCTGTTGTTTGCAACTTAATACTGGAAGGGGTGCGGATGCTAACCCGAAGGTGGACTTTTTAGGCATAGATGCATGCTGGATAGAGGTCTATGTACTTTTTCGTAATGCCCTAAGTAAATCTCATATTAGTCATCATGATATGTATGTGCATTGTTATGCCCTCTTTATTTGTCAATTGCCCAACTGTAATTTGTTCACCCAACATGCTATTTCTTATTGGAGAGACACCACTAGTGAACTGTGGACCCCGGTCCATTCTTTTACATCTGAATACAATCTACTGCAATCATTGTTCTCTACTGTTCTTCGCAAACAAAGATCATTTTCCACACCATACATTTAATCCTTTTTTTATAGCAAGTCGGTGAGATTGACAACCTCATTGTTAAGTTGGGGCAAAGTATTTGGATTGTGTTGTGCAGGTTCCACGTTGGCGCCGGAATCCCTGGTGTTGCGCCGCACTACACTCCGACACCAACAACCTTCACGTGGCCCTTGACTCCTACTGGTTCGATAAACCTTGGTTTCTTACTGAGGGAAACTTGCTGCTGTACGCATCACACCTTCCACTTGGGGTTCCCAACGGGCGTGTGCTTACGCGTCATCAAGCTAAATTTCTGGCACCGTTGCCGGGGAGATCAAGACACGCTGCAAGGGGAGTCTTTCACATCCAATCTCTTTACTTTGTTTTTGTCTTGCTTTACTTTACTTTATTTACTGCTTTGTTTGCTTTCTATATCAAAAATACAAAAAAATTAGTTACTCGCTTTACTTTATTTACTGTCTTGTTTGCGTTCTCTAAATTAAAAACACAAAAAAATTAGTTACTTGCATTTACTTTATTTAGTTTGCTTTATTTACTACTGCTAAAATGGGTACACTTGTGAATACTAAGTTGTGTGACTTCAGAAGCACAAATAATAATGATTTCATATGCACACCTATTGCTCCACCTGCTACTACAGCAGAATTTTATGAAATTAAACCTGCTTTACTAAATCTTGTTATGAGAGAGCAATTTTCTGGTGTTAGTTCTGATGATGCTGCTGCCCATTTTAATAATTTTGTTGAACTTTGTGAAATGCAAAAGTATAAGCATGTAGATGGTGACATTATAAAATTGAAATTGTTTCCTTTCTCCTTAAGAGGAAGAGCTAAAGATTGGTTGCTATCTTTGCCTAAGAATAGTATTGATTCATGGACTAAATGTAAGGATGCTTTCATTGGTAGATATTATCCTCCCGCTAAAATTATATCTTTGAGAAGTAGCATAATGAATTTTAAGCAATTGGATAATGAGCATGTTGCTCAAGCATGGGAAAGAATGAAATCTTTGGTAAAGAATTGCCCTGCCCATGGACTGACTACTTGGATGATCATCCAAACCTTTTATGCAGGACTGAATTTTTCTTCGCAGAACCTATTGGATTCAACTGCTGGAGGTACTTTTATGTCCATCAGCTTAGGCGCCGCAACCAAGCTTCTTGATAATATGATGATCAACTACTCTGAATGGCACACTGAAAGGACTCCACAAGGTAAGAAGGTAAATTCTGTTGAAGAAACCTCCTCCTTGAGTGATAAGATTGATGTTATTATGTCTATGCATGTTAATGGTAGATCTAAAGTTGATCCTAATAATGTTCCTTTAGCTTCATTGGTTGCTCAAGAAGAGCATGTTGATGCGAATTTCATTAAAAATAATAATTTCAACAACAATGCTTATAGGAATAATTCTGGTAACAACTATATGCCATACCCTTGTAATAGTGGTAATCCTTATGGAAATTCTTATGGTAGATCTGTTTTGCCTAGTGAGGAAAGGATGCTAGAAATTGAAAGAGCTACTAAGAGCTTTATGCAATCACAATATGAGCAAAATCAATTGTTTACTAAAACTACGAATGAACAATCTTCCTTGTTGAAAAATATAAGTAATCAACTTGAAAATTTGAATATGGAGATTTCTGGTTTGCAAACTAAGCTTTCAAATGCTGAAAACCGAATCTCATACATGTCTGAGTCACAATCTTCTTTAATTAATAATGGCTGCTAAACCTGAGGATAATGATAACAAAATTGTTACTACAGCAAACGCTATCCAAGTTCGAATTAATGAAAATATTAAATTGATGGCTGAATTGCATGCTAGGTGGGAAAGAGAAGAAAATTTTGTAAAGAGAATAATGTAGCTAAAGTTTGGACTATTACCACCACTAGTAATGTTGATGCTACACATGTTGCTAAACCTCCTACTATAAATGGTAAAATAATTGGTGTTAGCAATGTTTCTACTCCTAATGCAAATCGTACAAAACTGCCTGAAACTGCTAAAACTGCTGAAACTGCTTGTGATAAAACTGCTGAAATTTTTCAAAATATTGGGGACAATGATCCCATTGCTGTAGATCATAATGGTTTAGATTTTTATGATTTTCATATCTCTGAAGTTATTAAGTTCTTACAAAAACTTGCTAGAAGTCCTAATGCTAGTGCTATAAATTTGGCCTTTACAAAACATATTACAAACGCTCTCATTAAAGCTAGAGAAGATAAATTGAAACTTAAACTTCTATTCCTAGGAAGTTGGAAGATGGTTGGGAGCCCATCATTAAGATGAAGGTCAATGATTTTGATTGTAATGCTTTATGTGATCTTGGTGCAAGTATTTCTGTTATGCCTAAGAAACTCTACAATATGCTTGACTTGCCACCATTGAAAAACTGTTATTTGGATGTTAATCTTGCTGATAATTCTATAAAGAAACCTTTGGGGAGGATTGATAATGTTTGCATTACAGTTAACAATAACCTTGTCCCCGTTGATTTTGTTGTCTTGGATATTGAATGTAATGCATCTTGTCCCATTATTTTGGGAAGACCTTTTCTTCGAACTGTTGGTGCTATTATTGATATGAAGGAAGGGAATATTAAGTATCAATTTCCTCTCAAGAAAGGTATGGAACACTTCCCTAGAAAGAGAATGAAGTTACCTTTTGATTCTATTATTAGAACAAATTATGATGTTGATGCTTCATCTCTTGATAATACTTGATTCACACATTCTGCGCCTAGCTGAAAGGCGTTGAAGAAAAGCGCTTATGGGAGACAACCCATTAGTTTACTTCTGCACTTTTGTTTTATATTTGAGTCTTGGAAGTTGTTACTACTGTATCAACCTCTCCTTATCTTTATTTTATTGCATTGTTGTTCAAAGTAAAGTCTTTGATAGTAGGGTTGATACTAGATTTGGATTACTGCGCAGAAACAGATTTCTTGCTGTCACGAATTTGAGTAGCCCCCTCTGTAGGTAACTCAGAAAAATCTGCCAATTTACGTGAATGATCCTCAGATATGTACGCAACTTTCATTAAATTTGGGCTTTTTCATCTGAGCAAGTTAAGTGCCCCTAAAAAATTCGTCTTTACGAACTGTTCTGTTTTGACAGATTCTGCCTTTTATTTCACATTGCCTCTTTTGCTATGTTGAATGGATTTCTTTGTTCCATTAACTTTCAGTAGCTTTGTGCAATGTCCAGAAGTGTTAAGAATGATTATTTCACCTCTGAATATGTGAGTTTTTGATTATGCACTAACCCTCTAATGAGTTTGTTTTGAGTTTGGTGTGGAGGAAGTTTTCAAGGATCAAGAGAGGAGGATGATACAATATGATCAAGAAGAGTGAAAACTCTAAGCTTGGGGATGCCCCCGTGGTTCATCCCTGCATATTTCAAGAAGACTCAAGCATCTAATCTTGGGGATGCCCAAGGCACCCCCTTCTTCATCGACAACTTATCAGGTCACCTCTAGTGAAACTATATTTTTATTCCGTCACATCTTATGTGCTTTACTTGGAGCGTCTGTATGTTTTTGTTTTTGTTTTTGTTTGAATAAAATCGGATCCTAGCATTCTTTGTTTGGGAAAGAGACACGCTCCACTGTTTCATATGAACACTGGTGTTCTTAGCTTTACTTTTAATGTTGATGGCGAAGGTTGAAACTGCTTCGTTCATTGTTATATGGTTGGAAACAGAAAATGCTTCATGTGGTAATTGGTATAATGTCTTGAATAATTTGATACTTGCAAATTGTTGTGCTCAAATAGATCATGTTTAAGCTCTTTCATCATGTACTTTGCACCTATTAATGAAGAACTACCATAGAGCTTGTTGAAATTTGGTTTGCATGATTGGTCTCTCTAAAGTCTAGATATTTTCTGGTAAGGCGTTTGAACAACAAGGAAGACAGTGTAGAGTCTTATAATGCTTGCAATATGTTCTTATGTAAGTTTTGTTGTACCGGTTCATACTTGTGTTTGCTTCAAACAACCTTGCTAGCCAAAGCCTTGTATTGAGAGGGAATACTTCTCGTGCATCCAAAACCTTGAGCCAAAACCCATGGCATTTGTGTCCACCATACCTACCTACTACGTGGTATTTCTCTGCCATTCCAAAGTAAATTGCTTGAGTGCTACCTTTAAAATTTCATTCCTTGTCTTTGCAATATATAGCTCATGGGAAAATAGCCTTAAAAACTATTGTGGTAAAGAATATGTAGCTTATGTATCTTATTTCTTATAAGTTGCTTGTTGAGCGGTAACCATGTTTCTGGGGACGCCATCAACTATTACACCTTTGTTGAATATCATGTGAGTTGCTATGCATGTTCGTCTTGTCTGAAGTAAGGGTGATTTATCATGTTCAAATGGTTTGAGTATGCATATTGTTAGAGAAGAACATTGGGCCGCTAACTAAAGCCATGAATCATGGTGGAAGTTTCAGTTTGGACATTAATCCTCAATCTCTTATGAGAATATTATCTGTTGTTGAATGCTTATGCATTAAAGAGGAGTCCATTATCTGTTTTCTATGTTGTCCCGGTATGGATGTCCTTAGTTGAGATCTATCAAAAAACGAGAAATCAAATGCGATCTATCTCCTTGGACCTTTGTACAGGCGGCATAGAGGTACCCCTTTGTGACACTTGGTTGAAACATATGTTATGCAATGATAATCCATGTAAATCCAAGCTAATTAGGACAAGGTGCGAGCACTATTGGTATTCTAGCATGAGGCTTGCAACTTATAGGATGTCTTATGCATAACACATATGAATTATTACTACCGTTGACAACATTGTTTCTATGTTTTCAAAATGAAAAGCTCTAGCACAAAAATAGTAATCCATGCTTCCCTCCGCGAAGGGTCATTCTTTTACTTTATGTTGAGTCAGTTTACCTACTTCTTTCTATCTTAGAAGCAAACACTTGTGTCAACTGTGTGCATTGATTCCTACATACTTGCTTATTTGCATTCATCATATTACTTTGTGTTGATAATTATCCATGAGATATACATGTTGAAGTTGAAAGCAACCGCTGAAACTTATATCTTCCTTTGTGTTGCTTCAAAACTTTCTACTAAGAATCTATTGCTTTATGAGTTAACTCCTATGCAAGTCTTATTGATGCTTGTCTTGAAAGTACTATTCATGAAAAGTCTTTGCTATATGATTCAGTTGTTTAATCATTGTCTTTACCATTGCTTCGAATCACTTCATTCACTTCATATGCTTTACAATAGTTGTCGAGGGTACTCCTCGGCAATGCCCTCCGATTGGGGCTTAGGGTTGATGGAATCCTGTAAGCTGACACGAGACATCGGTTCACAGACAAGCGGGGAGAGCGATTTACCCAGGTTCGGGGCCCTCGATGAGGTAAAACCCTTACGTCCTGCCTGTCTGATCTTTATTATGAAGATATTGGGTTACAATGGGGTGCCGAAGAGTTCGGCTGAGATCTCGTCGAGAGGCTAAGTGCTGCGGCGACCTAGCTCTAGACTTTTGGTGGCTAAGATTGCTATGATTGATCGTGTCCCTCGGCGGCCCCTCTCCTGGCCTTTATATAGGTGGCCAGGTGATGTCTACGTTCCCCCTCCTTTCCTGTAGACAGTGTTGGGCCTCCAAGAGTAGAGGTTTGTAGAACAGCAGCAAGTTTTCCCTTAAGTGGATCACCCAAGGTTTATCGAACTCAGGGAGGAAGAGGTCAAAGATATCCCTCTCATGCAACCCTGCAACCACAAAGCAAGAAGTCTCTTGTGTCCCCAACACACCTAATAGGTGCACTAGTTCGGCGAAGAGATAGTGAAATACAGGTGGTATGAATATATATGAGCAGTAGCAACGGTGCCAGAAAATAGCTTGCTGGCGTGTAGTTGATGGTGGTGGTATTGCAGCAGTAGTAACACAGTAAAATAGTATCAAGCAGCGATAGCAGTATTTAGGAACAAGGCCTAGGGATTACACTTTCACTAGTGAACACTCTCAACATTGATCACATAACAGAACAGATAAATGCATACTCTACACTCTTGTTGGATGATGAACGCATTGCGTAGGATTACACGAACCCTCAGTGCCGGAGTTAACAAGCTCCACAATTTGTTCATATTTAAGTAACCTTATAGTGTAAGATAGATCAAAAGACTAAACCAAGTACTAACATAGCATGCACACTGTCACCTTCATGCATATGTAGGAGGAATAGATCACATCAATATTATCATAGCAATAGTTAACTTCGCAATCTACAAGAGATCATGATCATAGCATAAACCAAGTACTAACACGGTGCACACACTGTCACCTTTACACACGTGCAGGAGGAATAGAACTACTTTAATAACTTTGCTAGAGTAGCACATAGATAAATTGTGATACAAACTCATATGAATCTCAATCATGTAAAGCAGCTCATGAGATTATTGTATTGAGGTACATGGGAGAGATGAACCACATAGCTACCGGTACAGCCCCGAGCCTCGATGGAGAACTACTCCCTCCTCATGGGAGCAGCAGCGGTGATGATGATGGCGGTGGAGATGGCAGCGGTGTCGATGGAGAAGCCTTCCGGGGGCACTTCCCCGCTCCGGCAGCGTGCCGGAACAGAGACTCCTGTCCCCCAGATCTTGGCATCGCGATGGCTGCGGCTCTGGAAGGTTTCTGTGGTTTTCGCCAATCGTGGTAGGGTTTTCGCGACGGAGGCTTTATATAGGCGAATAGGCGGCGCAGGAGGGTCGACAGGGGGGCCACACTATAGGGCGGCGCGGGCCCCCCCTGGCCGCGCCGGCCTAGGGTTTGGGTGGCCTGTGCCCCCTCCCTGGTGGTTCTCGTGTGTTCTGGATGCTTCCGGGTAAAATAGGAACCTGGGCGTTGATTTCGTCCGATTCCGAGAATATTTCGTTACTAGGATTTCTGAAACCAAAAACAGCAGAAAACAGGAACTGGCACTTCGGCATCTTGTTAATAGGTTAGTTCCGTAAAATGCACGAATATGACATAAAGTGTGCATAAAACATGTAGATAACATCAATAGTGTGGCATGGAACAGATGATATTCTCGATACGTCAGAGACGTATCAGCATCCCTGCTTAGTTCTCGCTGCGTCCCGGCGAGCAGGTAAAACGATAACACAGATAATTTCTGGAGTGACATGCCATCATAATCTTGATCATACTATTTGTAAAGCATATGTAGTGAATGCAGCGATTCGAAACAATGTAAATGCAATGAGTAAACAATTGAATCATATAGCAAAGACTTTTCATGAATAGTACTTTCGAGACAAGCATCAATAAGTCTTGCATAAGAGTTACTCATAAAGCAATAATTCAAAGTAAAGGCATTGAAGCAACACAAAGGAAGATTAAGTTTCAGCGGTTGCTTTCAACTTGTAACATGTATATCTCATGGATAGTTGTCAATGCAAAGTAATATAACAAGTGCAATATGCAAGTATGTAGGAATCAATGCACAGTTCACACAAGTGTTTGCTTCTTGAGGTGGAGAGAAATAGGTGAACTGACTCAACAATAAAAGTAAAAGAATGGTCCTCCATAGAGGAAAAGCATCGATTGCTATATTTGTGCTAGAGCTTTGATTTTGAAAACATGAAACAATTTTGTCAACGGTAGTAATAAAGCATATGTATCATGTAAATTATATCTTATAAGTTGCAAGCCTCATGCATAGTGTACTAATAGTGCCCGCACCTTGTCCTAATTAGCTTGGACTACCGGATCATCACAATGCACATGTTTTAACCAAGTGTCACAAAGGGGTACCTCTATGCCGCCTGTACAAAGGTCTAAGGAGAAAGCTCGCATTGGATTTCTCGCTATTGATTATTCTCAACTTAGACATCCATACCGGGACAACATAGACAACAGATAATGGACTCCTCTTTTATGCATAAGCATGTAACAACAATTAATAATTTTCTCATTTGAGATTGAGGATATATGTCCAAAACTGAAACTTCCACCATGGATCATGGCTTTAGTTAGCGGCCCAATGTTCTTCTCTAACAATATGCATGCTTAACCATAAAGTGGTAGATCTCTCTTACTTCAGACAAGACGGACATGCATAGCAACTCACATGAAATTCAACAATGAATAGTTGATGGCGTCCCAAGTGAACATGGTTATCGCACAACAAGCAACTTAATAAGAGATAAAGTGCATAATTACATATTCAATACCACAATAGTTTTTAAGCTATTTGTCCCATGAGCTATATATTGCAAAGGTGAATGATGGAATTTTAAAGGTAGCACTCAAGCAATTTACTTTGGAATGGCGGAAAATACCATGTAGTAGGTAGGTATGGTGGACACAAATGGCATAGTGGTTGGCTCAAGTATTTTGGATGCATGAGAAGTATTCCCTCTCGATACAAGGTTTAGGCTAGCAAGGCTATTTGAAACAAACACAAGGATGAACCGGTGCAGCAAAACTCACATAAAAGACATATTGTAAACATTATAAGACTCTACACCGTCTTCCTTGTTGTTCAAACTCAATACTAGAAATTATCTAGACCTTAGAGAGACCAAATATGCAAACCAAATTTTAGCATGCTCTATGTATTTCTTCATTAATGGGTGCAAAGCATATGATGCAAGAGCTTAAACATGAGCACAACAATTGCCAAGTATCACATTACCCAAGACATTAATAGCAATTACTACATGTATCATTTTCCAATTCCAACCATATAACAATTTAACGAAGCAGTTTCAACCTTCGCCGTGAACATTAAAAGCTAAGAACACATGTGTTCATACGAACCAGCGGAGCGTGTCTCTCTCCCACACAAGCATTTATTCAACAAAAACAAAAACAAGAAACATACTGACGCTCCAAGAAAAGCACATAAGATGTGACCGAATAAAAATATAGTTTCAAGAGAAGGAACCTGATAATTTGTCGATGAAGAAGGGGATGCCTTGGGCATCCCCAAGCTTAGACGCTTGAGTCTTCTTAGAATATGCAGGGGTGAACCACCGGGGCATCCCCAAGCTTAGAGCTTTCACTCTCCTTGATCATGTTGCATCATACTCCTCTCTTGATCCTTGAAAACTTCCTCCACACCAAACTCGAAACAACTCATTAGAGGGTTAGTGCACAATAAAAATTAACATATTCAGAGGTGACACAATCATTCTTAACACTTCTGGACATTGCATAATGCTACTGGACATTAATGGATCAAAGAAATTCATCCAACATAGCAAAAGAGGCAATGCGAAATAAAAGGCAGAATCTGTCAAAACAGAACAGTTCGTATTGACGAATTTTAAAATGGCACCAGACTTACTCAAATGAAAATGCTCAAATTGAATAAAGTTGCGTACATATCTGAGGATCATGCACGTAAATTGGTTTAATTTTCTGAGCTACCTACAGGGAGGTAGACCCAGATTCGTGACAGCAAAGAAATCTGGAACTGCACAGTAATCCAAATCTAGTACTTACTTTTCTATCAACGGCTTTACTTGGCACAACGAAACACAAAACTAAGATAAGGAGAGGTTGCTACAGTATTAAACAACTTCCAAGACACAAATATAAAACAAAGTACTGTAGCAAAATAACACATGGGTTATCTCCCAAGAAGTTCTTTTCTTTATAGCCATTAAGATGGGCTCAGCAGTTTTAATGATGCACTCGCAAGAAAAAGTATTTGAAGCAAAAGAGAGCATCCAGAGGCAAATTCAAAACACATTTAAGTCTAACATGCTTCCTATGCATAGGAATCTTGTAAATAAACAAGTTCATGAAGAGCAAAGTAACAAGCATAGGAAGATAAAACAAGTGTAGCTTGAAAAATTTCAGCACATAGAGAGGTGTTTTAGTGACATGAAAATTTCTACAACCATATTTTCCGCTCTCATAATAACTTTCAGTAGCATCATGAGCAAACTCAACAATATAACTATCACATAAAGCATTCTTATCATGAGTCTCATGCATAAAATTATTACTCTCCACATAAGCATAATCAATTTTAGTAGTTGTAGTGGGAGCAAATTCAACAAAGTAGCTATCATTATTATTCTCATCAAGTGTTGGAGGCATAGTATAATCACAACAAAATTTACTCTCCATAGTAGGTGGCACCAAAAGACCACTATCATTATAATCATCATAAATAGGAGGCAAAGTATCATCAAAGAAAATTTTCTCCTCAATTCTTGGGGGACTAAAAAGATCATGCTCATCAAAACCAGCTTCCCCAAGCTTAGAACTTTCTATATTATTATCAACAATGGTGTTCAAAGCGTTCATACTAATATTACTACCAGCATGCAAATAAGATTCCATAGGTTTTTTAATTTTCGCATCAAACAATCCATGTTTTAAATCAGGAAATAGAATAAGAAGCTCATTCTTGTCCATTATGCCAAACTAGTGTAAACAAGAAACAAAAAGATGCAATTGCAGGATCTAAAGGAAATAGCTTCGAGTACTTACAGTGCCGGAAAATAGCTTGGTAGCCAAGGTCCGGAGTGTGAGTACCTTTTACCTTTCCTCCCCAGCAACGGCGCCAGAAAATTAGCTTGATGTCTACGTTCCCCCTCCTTTCCTGTAGACAGTGTTGGGCCTCCAAGAGCAGAGGTTTGTAGAACAGCAGCAAGTTTTCCCTTAAGTGGATCACCCAAGGTTTATCAAACTTAGGGAGGAAGAGGTCAAAGATATCCCTCTCATGCAACCCTGCAACCACAAGGCAAGAAGTCTCTTGTGTCCCCAACACACCTAATAGGTGCACTAGTTCGGTGAAGAGATAGTGAAATACAGGTGGTATGAATATATATGAGCAGTAGCAACGGTGCCAGAAAATAGCTTGCTGGCGTGTAGTTGATGGTGGTGGTATTGCAGCAGTAGTAACACAAGAAACAAAGATCAAGCAATGATAGCGATATTTAGGAACAAGGCCTAGGGATTACACTGTCACTATTGAACACTCTCAACATTGATCACATAACAGTAACGTATAAATGCATACTCTACACTCTTGTTGGATGATGAACGCATTGCGTAGGATTACACGAACCCTCAATGCCGGAGTTAACAAGCTCCACAATTTGTTCATATTTAAGTAACCTTATAGTGTAAGATAGATCAAAAGACTAAACCAAGTACTAACATAGCATGCACACTGTCACCTTCATGCATATGTAGGAGGAATAGATCACATCAATATTATCATAGCAATAGTTAACTTCGCAATCTACAAGAGATCATGACCATAGCATAAACCAAGTACTAACACGATGCACACACTGTCACCTTTACACACGTGCAGGAGGAATAGAACTACTTTAATAACTTTGCTAGAGTAGCACATAGATAAATTGTGATACAAACTCATATGAATCTCAATCATGTAAAGCAGCTCATGAGATTATTGTATTGAGGTACATGGGAGAGATGAACCACATAGCTACCGGTACAGCCCCGAGCCTCGATGGAGAACTACTCCCTCCTCATGGGAGCAGCAGCGGTGATGATGATGGCGGTGGAGATGGCAGCGGTGTCGATGGAGAAGCCTTCCGGGGGCACTTCCCCGCTCCGGCAGCGTGCCGGAACAGAGACTCCTGTCCCCCAGATCTTGGCGTCGCGATGGCGGCGGCTCTGGAAGGTTTCTGTGGTTTTCGCCAATCGTGGTAGGGTTTTCGCGACGGAGGCTTTATATAGGCGAATAGGCGGCGCAGGAGGGTCGACAGGGGGGCCACACTATAGGGCGGCGCGGGCCCCCCCTGGCCGCGCCAGCCTAGGGTTTGGGTGGCCTGTGCCCCCTCCCTGGTGGTTCTCGTGTGTTCTGGATGCTTCCGGGTAAAATAGGAACCTGGGCGTTGATTTCGTCCGATTCCGAGAATATTTCGTTACTAGGATTTCTGAAACCAAAAACAGCAGAAAATGTGAACCGGCACTTCGGCATCTTGTTAATAGGTTAGTTCCAGAAAATGCACGAATATGACATAAAGTGTGCATAAAACATGTAGATAACATCAATAATGTGGCATGGAACATAAGAAATTATCGATACGTCGGAGATGTATCACCAGGTCTCAAGAGGTCTAACCGAGTACGACTAGATTTACAGTAGTTCTAAATCTAAACTTTCCTTGTTCGGCTCCTTCCTTGTCTTGCCCGCCAAGGAACCTTCTGGTGCGCCATCCAAGTGGCCCGCCTTGCCTTCAAGTGCCTTCATGGGCCTCCAACTAGATTGTACAGGATAGGGCAATGTCGGTTACCCGAAGGGTAATGCCCACGTCAGTAGCCCCCGAGTGTCTAGCCGAAAATAATTCGGGTAGAGACTTAAAGCATGCCTTCTCTTAATGTTCTTCTCCTTGATTGTTCTTGTCCATCTTGAATCAGCATCATCTTCTTCTGTCGGGTGTGCGTCAGCGTTCCCGATGGGAGTAGCCCCCGAGTCTAGGTACGGATGCTTGCAATCCATGCGTAGACTCAAGTTGTACTACTCGAACGTTTTGCTCTGCCGAAGTTTTTCTGCAAGTCTTCATAGGTCATCCGATATATTTTCCGCGCGCAAGGGATAATGAGTAACGTGCCCAACTTTTGCTGCTTAACTACCGATGGCAAAACAACGTTACCCTGCACAGAATCAAGTCCCCGGGCATGATCTTGGAGTGCAAAAAAGTTCTGTCGGGCGCGCGTCCAGCGCTCCCGATGGGAGTAGCCCCCGAGTCTGGATACGGGTGCTTGCAACTGGGTGCAGACTCGAGCTGAGCAACCATCTTTTTCTTCAGACGTTTCTGCATAGGAATATCTTCGAGTCCTCATTTTATCGGGTGTGCGTCCAGCGCTCCCGATGGGAGTACCCCCGAGTCTAAGTGCGGATGCTCGCAATCCGTGCATAGACTCAAATTCATCATCCGATACTTTTTCCATTCCTTCGAATGCTTCGAGCACTCCTTACGACGTCACTGATGACGTTACTGACAACGTTGATTTTGAATGACAAGACGCGACCTGCTGGGCCCATTCTTCCTCTGCCTGGCCCTATTTTTAAGAAATATCCGCCTTTCTCGTACGGTTACCAAGGCGCCTCCTCGATTTCCGCAATCACCAATGGAAAAAGGCCCCCTTAATGAAATGGCAGCAACGACGCGTGCCCACGCAATCCTCAAGTTCTCCCTTTCTTAAAACCTTCAGAGGACAAAATATTTTTAGTCTCCTCCCATAGTCATCATTGCATCTTCATGTCCTTCTTCTTCCTCTCTCTTTTGCAACCTCTGCGCCGCCACCACCGCTTTTCAGATCTTCTCCAGATCTTGCAATAGTGAAGAAGAAGAACCTTGCTGCCGCCGCCAGCTCCACGAGCGGTGGCGCCGCCGCCAAGGCCTCCTCGAATCTTCTGAAGCGGAGCGCTCCAGATGCTCCTCCCCCAGCTCCGGTGCCGCCAGCGCCGCCAAGCTCGATAGCCAAACCTGGAGATTGGCTAGCGTCCTCCATCACGAAGCGTGATGAAAAGAGGGCCTGAAGCCTCGGGTTAATCTCCTCCGACGAGGGGAATGTGATTCTTCCAGGTCCGATTTCTCGGCCCAATCCCCCTGCTGGTTTTACCGTGATGTTCCTGTCGTTCTTGTATCGTGGTCTCTCGCTTCCTGTCCACGAATTCCTTCATCGTCTTCTGCGGACTAATGAAATCCAACTATGGCAACTCACCCCTAATTCAATCCTTCACGTTGCTGTGTTCATCACCCTCTGCGAGGCGTTCTTGGGCATCGAGCCTCACTTTGGGTTGTGGAAGAAGATCTTCTTCATAAAGAGATACAACATTAGTAATGGATCTTTTGTCATTGGAGGAGTGGGGTTTGTTGTCCGTTCAGAGGTTAACTATTTCAGTTTCCCAATGAGAGAATCCGTGCAAGGATGGAGACTGAAATGGTTTTATGTTAAGGATTCCTCAACAACCGAGTCCCAGCTTCCTTGCTTTGCCGACGTCCTTGAAGCCGAGCCTAAGCATTCTTGGAAGAACATCCTCTCTCCCGACGAAAGGACAGCAGCCGACGAGTTATTTGCCAAATTCTCGGATCAAAGAAGCCTATGGTCAAACTATGATCGGCACAGAGGTGGCCGCGGTGTTCTTGAAACATCGAGTCCAACCAATCATGGCCAGAGTTTGTCTGATGTGGTTGTATTCGGGTCCAAAGGATGAAACCAGGATAAACATTGCCGAACTATCGGAAAAGGAGCTGCTTGATGAAGTTCGTCGCCTTACGCTCTTTAGTCAGGAAGACTCGATCCCGTTGATATCTTCTTATTCCCCTCTTGATGCTGATCATCCACCGTCAAAGGTAATTTTCCTTCTCATACTCTTATTACTCTGTTCCACTTTGTCGACATAACTACTATCGTTCTTATTTGTTCTTTTCTTTGACAGATCCCCATAGTTTCTGGAAACCTGCATGATTTGCCAAATGATACTTCCGAGGGAAGAGGCTCCTCAGCCCTTGTTGATTTTCATACTGCCGAGTACACGGACCCAAAGAACGAACACGATGATCCGATAGATTCTGAAGCTGTCCACACCGATCTTCCTTCCTCATCCAATGATGCTTGCGACACAGCGGGATCAGTGCGTGATGACGACGCTGATCGTGATGCCTTTGTTAATGCAGCTGTGGAGGAGACCAGAGCTTCCCCCGTGAAGAGATCAACCGGCGGTTTTGCCGATGAAGACGATCTTTTCGACATGTAAGTGCCTTCTTCCTAGAATTCATATTTTGTCTTTATCACTCGTATTTCTTTCATAATTCTTGTGAACCATTTCGCAGTGACGAAGGTTTCATCGAACCTCCGTCTAAGAAAGCCAAATCTAGTGCTGCTCCGCTGGACGTCGCGGCTTCCGAAGCTTCGGCTCCTATTATAGCCCCTGCGGCCCAGGTATCGACTGCTTCCTCCCTCTCTAGGGGGAAAGATGTTTCTTCAACTGCTGCCGCCGCAACCCCTCCTTCAGAAAAACCTGTAAGTCTTTTTCGATTACAACGCGAATTTCCTTGAATGTGCCTTGTTTAATGATTCTTTGTCAAACATCTATTTTTCCCCTTTCCTTAAGGACCTGCGGGGCGTTATATCTTCTTTGGAGGCCTTCGCCTCCCAATTTACTTCCCTGGAGGCAGACAAGGTTCGGCTGCAGAAGGAAGTTAAATCTTCTTCCTCAAAGTTGGATGTCGCAGTCAAAATAGCCGCCGCAGCTCGCCAAGAGGTCGACTCCCTGAAGGAGGAACTGGGCAAGCTGAAGGAGAAGCTGAAAGAAGAGGAAGCGTCTAGGATGGCCGCCGAGGCTCGGGCGACTGAAAAAGATGAACTCCTTCGCCAGTCTTCCTTGGCTTTGCTTGGTAATCTCTTTTATGCTTCTCTGTCGATTATTGCACTTATGAATTCGATTCTTTGTCAGTAATTCTTTATATTTCATTTTCTTCCAGAGGCCATCGACATCCCTGCCAATGCCTTGGAAAAGATTCCAAACAACTCTCCGGCAAACGGTGTGTCGATGACTCTCGCCTCCCACCAGCTTACACGGGAGCTTCTTGAAAAGGGGAAAGGTGCCATGGCGCAGATGCACTCGATGATCTTCCCGAAGATCAGTCAAGACAAGACTCTGGGGCAGCTGATCGACACCTTCGCAGTCGACACCAAGGAGGTTATCGAGGTATTCAAACGCACTTCGCGTACCTATGGTGCCCTCCTAGCCTTCCAACTTATGATGGGTCATGGCTTCAAGGCCGATATCGAAGAGATGTCTAAGGACCTGCCGAAAGATCAAGATGGGCGGTTCATTGATTTAAGCGTCTTCAAAACGTCAGCCCTTAAGTGTGCACGCTAGCTCCTTGAGCTGGTTTCATCAAGGAAGACATCGACTGGCCCCAGTTTATCGACTCAGACCCAAGCCCTTTGATTTTTGTAACAAACTTCTCTTTTGAGCTGATGTGAAACAATGTTCTGTCGCAAAACTTATGTTTGTAATAAACTCCGTGCTAGCAATGTTGCTAGTACATCCTTGTTATGATATTTTCACTTGCACTCTCCCGATGGGAGTACCTTCTGATGTTGATGCGAAGCGATCCGTCATGCCTTTGACGCTTTTCCTTGCAGGTGTTCCTAGTGCCTGCATTTGTTGACGATTATTCGGGTGCTCTTTCTGAAGATGATCGAGTCCAACGTATGAAGGATCAGATCGCGCAGTTGGAAAAGGTTTTGCGCAGCACCTATGCCTTGGCTGCCATTATCAAGAAGAAGGGCGAGATTGCAGCCGACGTAGAGCGCTATGCTCTTACTGAACTGCATAAGGCCTGTTGCGGTCAAAACCCACCGGCGGGCAGCGACGGGCAACACAGTAGAGCCGGGAACAACCTAGGGCTGCGGCTGGCCCTGGTCCCTCCGAGCGACGGCCCGCAAAGCCTCTGGTACACACGTCCGATGCTGATGCAAGGGCGTGCCACCTGACCTATACCTGGTCAGGAAGGTGATGGAGATGCCTCGCTTAGTTTCCTGCATGGCATACACGTAAACATTAAATACGAGCCTCGATCGGCTCTCAGGTTATCCTGTGAATCGGCTCAAGGAGCCGATCCACCCATGATTCGTACGAGGTGCACGAATATATGGTGGTCCTGCTTGATCAAGACAAAGCTAATACGATCTACGACGATTTAGGGTTTTCACCGCATAATCGGATCATCCTACTCACGATTGGGCCTCGCGGCCACGCACGGTGATCGTAAGCCGATCCTAGACAAGGCCTAAAAACCAACATGAGGTTGATCCCCGGAACATCCTGTCTAGGACTAGCAAACGACACCCTACGTGCCGCTGGATCCTCCAACCCTTTGTAAGGCCTAACTATTGCAGATATTAAACTAATCCTTGAAGAACAAGGAGCAACCGTAACGGATCGGATCTACTAAATAAAGATCAAGCGGGGTGCCGCCCCCACACCTAAGATAGGTGTGAGGGCGGCTAGATATGCAAGGGTTGCACTACGATAGCATATTATACGAAGAACAATGCTAACCCTAACATATCTAAGATAACTACGTTGCTCGCCATCAAAAAGGCTTCAATACGAGCAACGCATGAACAACATACAGCTTGTGCTGCCTAGATCGCAAGATGCGATCTAGGCAGCATGATGCTTACCGGTAGAAACTCTCGAGACGAAGGAGTTGGCGATGCGCCGATATTGATTTGTTGGTTGAACGTTGGTTGTTGTTTATTCCATAAACCCTAGATACATATTTATAGTCCAGCGGACTTTCTAACGTGGGAACAATCCCCACCGTGCATGAGACAAACTCTATCTAAACGACACGTATCCTACTATATTACAGATACACGGGCCAACTAGCCCAAACTTTGCGTAACAGGCCGATTCATGTATTTCTTTTATGTATTTTCTTTAAGCCCATCTTGATCGCGGCCCACCTCTGACTTGGTCAAATTCTGGTGATAACACATGCCCCCCTGGTTTTGGAATTGATAATTCCAAAATCACTCTGTTTTTCTTCGTCGGGTCATGTCATGGCAGAGCAGAACCGTCGCAGCATTCTTCATCATGATGCCCTGTCTTCTCAACTATTCCGCGTGATTTGACCGTTGTCTTTGGGCACCGCCTCCTCGGAAACTGATGTGGCCTTGAATTTCTACTATAGCCCCTTTATTTAACCGCTCTGAGCAGTTTGCCACTTCATCACCTTGCTCTGTTCTGGCCATCGGCACCCAAAAAACCCCCAATCTCTCATAGCCATGTCTTCCTCTTCTTCCTCTTCCACCTCGTCGATCTTCTCTGACTCCTCCTCATCCCGCGAGCCGACGCCGGAGTGGGGCTCATTGGCGGCGCACGACATTCTCGCCCCAACGACGTGGGACAAGGAGGAACACGATTCCTCCATCTGGTCTGAAGATGACAAATCTCTGACCGATGGAGAGGGCGACCTTCAATTCCTCGTCGACGGGGAAGAGGAGGCGGAGAGCGAGGACGACCGCTTCTCCTGGGACGATTTCACCTCCTCCGAGGAGGAGGCGGAGGAGGACGACGATGACGATGACTCCCTCGAAGGTTACCCACCAGCGAAGCGCCTCCGCACCTGGTGGGACGACGACAGCGATGACGACGATGAGGAAGATGACCCGAAGGAGCCTAGCCATGACTTCTCCATCTGGTCGGAGGACGACAAGTCCCTGACCGACGGGGAAAGCGACCTCCGCTTCCTCGCCGACGGGGAAACGGAGGAGGAGAGCGACGACGATCGCTTCTCCTGTGACTTCACCTCTCCCGAGGAGGAGGAGGAGGAAGAAGAGGAGGAGGAGGAGGACGACACCTCCTCCGATGAGCCGCCGGCCAAGCGGTTCTGCCCCTGGCCGGGGAACCTCAGCGACTTCGACAACGATGACGATGACGCTGACGAAGAGGACGAGGACAATGAGGGCCCGGTCGGCGGCCATTGGAGCGACGACGAGCCCGCCGGGAGCAGCGCCGACAGCGGCGACGACGGCGACGACGAGGGCAGCGACGGCCCGTAGATAGGACCTTTAGTATAGGACCGGTAGTAGTAGATGGGGCAATGTATCCCCTAGTACTTCCTTTTGAGAGCAATCAGCTCTTTATGTAAGAAATCTATCAATGAAGAACTTTTCCCAATTTGATTTTGCCGATTTCCTCTCATACTGATCTTGCCGATTTATCCCCTTTGCCAATGCGTAATGAGCCGATAGCAACGCATCGGTCCTTTAAAATTCACCCTTCCATTCTTCAACTGATGATTTTGAAATCTGGTGGATAATGTAGAATCTTCAGGGAAGCCTTTGAATTCTTCCAACCAAACCTAATGGTCTTCTTTAAACACCCATCATTTTGTGAAGAAGGTTGCGACGAAAGATCAGCCGATGGTACCCCAATCGGCTCCTGAACAGAGCATCCACCAGGCCTGCTGCCCCCCGAGCCTTACTCGAGGCGAGAATGTCAGAGAGGATGCACCAAAGCCGATCACCTTTCTTCCTTAGAAAGCCGATATACCCCTTCTGTTAACACTGCTGAACTAGTACCAAGGGTACCAAGGGTTGAAAATCCTCGACAAGAAGGTTCAGGAACCCGGTTCGGCTCAAAGCAGCTGAAGAAGTTCTCATTGTTTTACTCCCGCGAAGAAGCAGAGGGCCCCACAGCTGAACTGGATTTGGTGGAGATCCGGTAAACCTCGTATAATTGCACTAGAGTCGATGGCTGCGCACCGGCTTCGGTTTCTTAGTTCTAAAGTCGATGCCCTTGCATCGGCTGTATGTCCCTAACAAATTTTTTTTTTACTGGCCGATTTTTTCCTATCGGCCCCCAATATTTCACTGCACACATGTTCTCCCCAATATTTCACTGCACACATGTTCTCCTGCACATGTTCACATGTTCATCGTGTTTAGGTGCCCCCCGAGCCGAATCTGTCAGGGAATGGCAGATATCGGCTCTGCAATTCGTACGTCGGCTCCGGTAGGATCAATGACGAACACAAGCAGAACATGTGGTGAGGATAATTTTGGCCGATTGCTGGAATCAGCCTCCATATTGATTAAAGCGCTTAGTGAAGGTTCTGTAATGCCCCTTCATAGATTTTTCGGGCCGATCACAAGGGTCAGCCTTGCCACATTTGCCCGTTGCTTTGCTTCAGCTACATGGTCAGGCCAGTGGATAAAACCAGCTTAACCCTTCCCTTCGTCACGTCGATGCGCTCGCAGTCGTCCAAATTGATACCTGAGAGGGGTTCTTGGCCTGCTGCTTCCCATGCGTTCATGCCAGCCGTTGAAATTTCGGCTGAGTCATCGGCCTGGACGACCTCTACCTCATCTCCATCCCACTGTATTATGCATTGGTGCATCGTGGAGGGAATGCAAGGCGGTTAGCGTGGATCCAATCTCTTCCTAGCAGAACAGCATAGGTGCTCTTGCTATCGACGATGAAGAACGTCGTAGGGATAGTTTTCCTTCCTACGGTCAGATCCACGTTCAGAACACCTTGTGCGTCAGACGCTTGGCCGTTGAAATCACTCAATGTCACGTTGGTCTTGATTAGATCTGAGCTAGAGCGTCCCAACCGACGTAGCATAGAGTATGGCATAATGTTGACTGCCGCTCCGGTGTCCACCAGCATCTTATTGACAGGCCTCCCATCTATATAACCTCGCAAGTACAGGGCCTTCAGATGTCTGTAGCTTCTTTCTCGTGGCTTCTCAAAGATAACCGGCCGTGGGCCGCAGTCAAGTTGTGCCACAGGTGCCTCGTCTAATCCGGGAGCACTGAACTCCGAAGGAAGGATGAACACCATGTTTGTGCCAGCCGATGTTTCATCATCGGCTTTCCTTTGCTTGGGGCGCCACTCCATTTTCCGTGGACGACCCTCTTCGTCCAGGGTTCGCTGAACTTTCGCAGCCAGATCAGGTCGTGCCTTCCTCAGCGTATGCAAGTACAACCTTTCGGCTTCCTCCAGGCCGCGCAATCGCTGAACCCTGCGCTTTTGTGAACGGCTGAGTCCATCAGGGCACCACCTTGGCCGGTGGTACCTGTCTTCTTCTTCTTCTTCTTGTCCCTCGTCTTCTGAATCCTCGAGATCTTCCCACCGAGGGGACTCAGCGCGTTTGCTTTGTGGCGGGAGAGGCCCTAAGCGCTTGAACACGGACACGTTGGCTGCCTCCTTCTTCTTCTGGTTGCATTCTGGGCAATTGCCGATTGTGGGTAATCGGCTCATTCCTGAATCCCAGCAGTGTCTGAAGAAGGGGCAGTCCCAGTGCCTATCGTTGTCGTCTTGCTCCCTTGATTTTCCTTTGGCACGGCGCTCGTGCTCCTCCTCATCGCGATCATGCCGACGATGTCTTCTGGCTTCTCTAGCCAGACGATCTCTTTCATCATCATCGCTGGATCGTCGGCGTTGGTCATACTGACTCACATACTTGTTGAGGAGGTGGTGATGCGTGTGGTTGGCACGTCCGTTGGGAACCCCAAGAGGAAGGTGTGATGCGCACAGCGGCAAGTTTCCCTCAGTAAGAAACCAAGGTTTAATCGGACCAGTAGGAGTCAAGAAGCACGTTGAAGGTTGATGGCGGCGAGATGTAGTGCGGCGCAACACCAGGGATTCCGGCGCCAACGTGGAACCTGCACAACACAACCAAAGTACTTTGCCCCAACGAAACAGTGAGGTTGTCAATCTCACCGGCTTGCTGTAACAAAGAGTTAACCGTATTGTGTGGAAGATGATTGTTTGCAGAAAATAGTAGAACAAGTATTGCAGTAGATTGTATTTCAGTAAAGAGAATTGGACCGGGGTCCACAGTTCACTAGAGGTGTCTCTCCCATAAGACGAACAGCATGTTGGGTGAACAAATTACAGTTGGGCAATTGACAAATAAAGAGAACATGACCATGCACATACATATCATGATGAGTATAGTGAGATTTAATTGGGCATTACGACAAAGTACATAGACCGCCATCCAACTGCATCTATGCCTAAAAAGTCCACCTTCAAAGTTATCATCCGAACCCCCTCCAAGTATTAAGTTGCAAAGCAAATGTACAATTGCATTAAGTATGGTGCATAATGTAATCAACAACTACATCCTTAGACATAGCATCAATGTTTTATCCCTAGTGGCAACGAGACAACACAACCTTAGAACTTTCTCACACTGTCCCTGTGTCAATGCAGGCATGAACCCACTATCGAGCATAAGTACTCCCTCTTGGAGTTACAAGCATCTACTTGGCCAGAGCATCTACTAGTAACGGAAAGCATGCAAGATCATAAACAACACGTAGATATAACTTTGATAATCAACATAACAAGTATTCTCTATTCATCGGATCCCAACAAACGCAACATATAGAATTACAGATAGATGATCTTGATCATGTTAGGCAGCTCACAAGATCCGACAATGATAGCACAATGGGGAGAAGACAACCATCTAGCTACTGCTATGGACCCATAGTCCAGGGGTAGACTACTCACACATCACACCGGAGGCGACCATGGCGGCGTAGAGTCCTCCGGGAGATGATTCCCCTCTCGGCAGGGTGCCGGAGGCGATCTCCTGGATCCCCCGAGATGGGATCGGCGTTGGCGGCGTCTCCGGGAAGGTTTTCCGTATCGTGGCTCTCGGTGCGGGGGTTTCGTCACGGAGGCTTTTAGTAGGCGGAAGGGCAAGTCAGAGGGGGCACGGGGGCCCCAGGACCACACGTGCCGGCGCGGCCGGGGGTGGGCCGCGCCGTCCTAGGGTTTGGGCACCCTGTGGCCCCACTTCGTTTCGTCTTCGGACTTCCGGGAAGCTTCGTGGAAAAATAGGCCCCGGGCGTTGATTTCGTCCAATTCCGAGAATATTTCCTTACTAGGATTTCTGAAACCAAAAACAGCAGAAAACAGCAACTGGCACTTCGGCATCTTGTTAATAGGTTAGTTCCAGAAAATGCACGAATATGACATAAAGTGTGCATAAAACATGTAGATAACATCAATAATGTGGCATGGAACATAAGAAATTATCGATACGTTGGAGACGTATCAGCATCCCCCAAGCTTAGTTCTCGCTCGTCCCGAGCAGGTAAAACGATAAATACGTATAATTTCTGGAGTGACATGCCATCATAACCTTGATCATACTATTTGTAAAGCATATGTAGTGAATGCAGCGATCAAAACAATGTATATGACATGAGTAAACAAGTGAATCATAAAGCAAAGACTTTTCATGAATAGCACTTCAAGACAAGCATCAATAAGTCTTGCATAAGAGTTAACTCATAAAGCAATAATTCAAAGTAAAGGTATTGAAGCAACACAAAAGAAGATTAAGTTTCAGCGGTTGCTTTCAACTTGTAACATGTATATCTCATGGATATTGTCAACATAGAGTAATATAATAAGTGCAATAAGCAAATATGTAGGAATCAATGCACAGTTCACACAAGTGTTTGCTTCTTGAGGTGGAGAGAAATAGGTGAACTGACTCAACATTGAAAGTAAAAGAATGGTCCTCCATAGAGGAAAAGCATCGATTGCTATATTTGTGCTAGAGCTTTGATTTTGAAAACATGAAACAATTTTGTCAACGGTAGTAATAAAGCATATGCATCATGTAAATTATATCTTATAAGTTGCAAGCCTCATGCATAGTGTACTAATAGTGCCCGCACCTTGTCCTAATTAGCTTGGACTACCGGATCATCACAATGCACATGTTTTTACCAAGTGTCACAAAGGGGTACCTCTATGCCGCCTGTACAAAGGTCTAAGGAGAAAGCTCGCATTGGATTTCTCGCTATTGATTATTCTTCAACTTAGACATCCATACCGGGACAACATAGACAACAGATAATGGACTCCTCTTTTATGCATAAGCATGTAACAACAATTAATAATTTTCTCATTTGAGATTGAGGATATATGTCCAAAACTGAAACTTCCACCATGGATCATGGCTTTAGTTAGCGGCCCAATGTTCTTCTCTAACATTATGCATGCTTAACCAAAAGGTGGTAGATCTCTCTTACTTTAGACAAGACGGACATGCATAGCAACTCACATGAAATTCAACAATGAATAGTTGATGGCGTCCCCAGTGAACATGGTTATCGCACAACAAGCAACTTAATAAGAGATAAAGTGCATAATTACATATTCAATACCACAATAGTTTTTAAGCTATTTGTCCCATGAGCTATATATTGCAAAGGTGAATGATGGAATTTTAAAGGTAGCACTCAAGCAATTTACTTTGGAATGGCAGAAAATACCATGTAGTAGGTAGGTATGGTGGACACAAATGGCATAGTGGTTGGCTCAAGTATTTTGGATGCATGAGAAGTATTCCCTCTCGATACAAGGTTTAGGCTAGCAAGGCTTATTTGAAACAAACACAAGGATGAACCGGTGCAGCAAAACTCACATAAAAGACATATTGAAAATATTATAAGACTCTACACCGTCTTCCTTGTTGTTCAAACTCAATACTAGAAATTATCTAGACCTTAGAGAAACCAAAAATGCAAACCAAATTTTAGCATGCTCTATGTATTTCTTCATTAATGGGTGCAAAGCATATGATGCAAGAGCTTAATCATGAGCACAACAATTGCCAAGTATCACATTACCCAAGACATTAATAGCAATTACTACATGTATCATTTTCCAATTCCAACCATATAACAATTTAACGAAGGAGAAACTTCGCCATGAATACTATGAGTAGAAACCAAGGACATACTTGTCCATATGCTACAGCGGAGCGTGTCTCTCTCCCATAAAGTGAATGCTAGGATCCATTTTATTCAAACAAAACAAAAACAAAAACAAACCGACGCTCCAAGAAAAAAGCACATAAGATGTGATGGAATAAAAATATAGTTTCAGGGGAGGAACCTGATAATGTTGTCGATGAAGAAGGGGATGCCTTGGGCATCCCCAAGCTTAGACGCTTGAGTCTTCTTAATATATGCAGGGGTGCACCACCGGGGCATCCCCAAGCTTAGATCTTTCACTCTCCTTGATCATGTTGCATCATACTCCTCTCTTGATCCTTGAAAACTTCCTCCACACCAAACTCGAAACAACTCATTAGAGGGTTAGTGCACAATATAAATTGACATATTCAGAGGTGACACAATCATTCTTAACACTTCTGGACATTGCATAATGCTACTGGACATTAGTGGATCAAAGAAATTCATCCAACATAGCAAAAGAGGCAATGCGAAATAAAAGGCAGAATCTGTCAAAACAGAACAGTTCGTATTGACGAATTTTAAAATGGCACCATACTTGCTCAAATGAAAATGCTCAAATTGAATGAAAGTTGCGTACATATCTGAGGATCATGCACGTAAATTGGCTTAATTTTCTGAGCTACCTACAGGGAGGTGGACCCAGATTCGTGACAGCAAAGAAATCTGGAACTGCGCAGTAATCCAAATCTAGTACTTACTTTTCTATCAACGGCTTAACTTGGCACAACAAAACCCAAAACTAAGATAAGGAGAGGTTGCTACAGTAGTAAACAACTTCCAAGACACAAAATAAAAACAAAGTACTGTAGGTAAAAACATGGGTTGTCTCCCATAAGCGCTTTTCTTTAACGCCTTTCAGCTAGGCGCAGAAAGTGTGTATCAAGTATTATCAAGAGACGGTGTGTTGTTATTATGAGCTCCCCCATCCGCAGTGGTACTAAGGGCTTTGTCAATTTTAGGCCTATAATAATACTTCTTTGGTTTAGGCACTTTAGAGACATACATAAACTTTTGCTCCTTACCCAAATAAGCTTTCTCCTTATATTTAAGAGAAGAAAATGTTGAACCCAAGGTTCCCATAGCCTTTTCAAGTTCATCAATCCTATCGATTTGATCATCATGGACAACATAAGTTCCTAGGACACTAATTCTTTCATCAATTCCTCCTAAGGGTTTATCAAGTTCATCAGTTTTATCAAGTAACATTTCCAATTTAGCTTCAATACTTGGAAAATTTTTCTCTATGGTTTCCAACTTTTTCATAACATCTTCAAGAGAGATTTCAGTTTTAACTTTATCAACAGGGGGTATTCCAAATAAACTCTCAATAATGCAACTAGCTTCTAATGCAGGAGTACTTAGGAAGTCACCTTTTGCGAGACTATCAAGAACATATCTATTCCAGCTAGAGATACCAACATAAAAATTCCTGAGTAAAATAATGGTGGAGTGTTTCTTAGTGCATCTATTATGGGCATCGCTAATTCTATACCAAGCATCTCTCAAACATTCTCCCCCTCGTTGCTTAAACGTACGAACTTCAACTTCAGGATTACTCATTTTAGTAGTAGTAAATAAAGCAAACTAGATAAAGTAAATGCAAGTAACTAATTTTTTTGTGTTTTTGATATAGCAAACAAGATAGCAAATAAAGTAAAACTAGCAACTAATTTTTTTGTATTTTGATTTAGTGCAGCAAACAAAGTAGTAAATAAAACTAAGCAAGACAAAAACAAAGTAAAGAGATTGAGAAGTGGAGACTCCCCTTGCAGCGTGTCTTGATCTCCCGGCAACGGCGCCGTAAATTTGCTTGATGCGTGTGGTTGGCACGTCCGTTGGGAACCCCAAGAGGAAGGTGTGATGCGCACAGCGGCAAGTTTCCCTCAGTAAGAAACCAAGGTTTAATCGGACCAGTAGGAGTCAAGAAGCACGTTGAAGGTTGATGGCGGCGAGATGTAGTGCGGCGCAACACCAGGGATTCCGGCGCCAACGTGGAACCTGCACAACACAACCAAAGTACTTTGCCCCAACGAAACAGTGAGGTTGTCAATCTCACCGGCTTGCTGTAACAAAGAGTTAACCGTATTGTGTAGAAGATGATTGTTTGCAGAAAACAGTAGAACAAGTATTGCAGTAGATTGTATTTCAGTAAAGAGAATTGGACCGGGGTCCACAGTTCACTAGAGGTGTCTCTCCCATAAGACGAACAGCATGTTGGGTGAACAAATTACAGTTGGGCAATTGACAAATAAAGAGAGCATGACCATGCATATACATATCATGATGAGTATAGTGAGATTTAATTGGGCATTACGACAAAGTACATAGACCGCCATCCAACTGCATCTATGCCTAAAAAGTCCACCTTCAAAGTTATCATCCGAACCCCTCCGGTATTAAGTTGCAAAGCAACAGACAATTGCATTAAGTATGGTGCGTAATGTAATCAACAACTACATCCTTAGACATAGCATCAATGTTTTATCCCTAGTGGCAACAAGACAACACAACCTTAGAACTTTCTCACATCGTCCTGTGTGTCAATGTGCATGAACCCACTATCGAGCATAAGTACTCCCTCTTGGAGTTACAAGCATCTACTTGGCCAGAGCATCTACTAGTAACGGAAAGCATGCAAGATCATAAACAACACGTAGATATAACTTTGATAATCAACATAACAAGTATTCTCTATTCATCGGATCCCAACAAACGCAACATATAGAATTACAGATAGATGATCTTGATCATGTTAGGCAGCTCACAAGCTCCGACAATGATAGCACAATGGGGAGAAGACAACCATCTAGCTACTGCTATGGACCCATAGTCCAGGGGTAGACTACTCACACATCACACCGGAGGCGACCATGGCGGCGTAGAGTCCTCCGGGAGATGATTCCCCTCTCCGGCAGGGTGCCGGAGGCGATCTCCTGGATCCCCCGAGATGGGATCGGCGTTGGCGGCGTCTCTGGAAGGTTTTCCGTATCGTGGCTCTCGGTACTGGGGGTTTCGTCACGGAGGCTTTTAGTAGGCGGAAGGGCAAGTCAGGAGGGGGCACAGGGGCCCCAGACCACAGGCCGGCGCGGCCAAGGGGTGGGCCGCGCCGCCCTAGGGTTTGGGCACCCTGTGGCCCCACTTCGTTTCGTCTTCGGACTTCTGGAAGCTTCGTGGAAAAATAGGCCCCTTGGCGTTGATTTCGTCCAATTCCGAGAATATTTCCTTACTAGGATTTCTGAAACCAAAAACAGCAGAAAACAGCAACTGGCACTTCGGCATCTTGTTAATAGGTTAGTTCCAGAAAATGCACGAATATGACATAAAGTGTGCATAAAACATGTAGATAACATCAATAATGTGGCATGGAACATAAGAAATTATCGATAAGTCGGAGACGTATCAGGTGGTCAGAGAGGGGTCGCTGATATCTTATGTTCTTCACTTCTCCCTCTGTGACGTAGCGCTTGCCAACATGACGGAGCCGATCGCGTGGAGCGGCCTCCTCTGTGTCCTTGCTACGAGAGCAGCTGCCCTCGTCTCCATCCTTGCCAGAGTGGTGCCCAGGTCCTACCATGTTGATGCTGAACGAGGATCCTGGCTGGCAACCTTCAGGGTAAGTGCATTCCACCATGTTAACGGCGGGGAAGGGTTGGGTGTCGACCTTCATGGCGTACTGGTTGAAAATCAGACGTCCTTTTTCTATCGCCATTTGGATCTGCTGACGCCACACCCTGCAGTCGTTGGTGGCATGGGAGAGCGAGTTATGCCATTTGCAGTATGGCTTTCCGTTCAGCTCTTGTACCGTGGGGAATTTGAGACCTTCGGGAATCGTCAACTGCTTCTCCTTGAGCAGGAGGTCGAAGATTTGCTCAGTTTTGGTCACGTCAAAATCAAACCCCCTGGGTGGGCCTGGTGGCTTTACCCATTTGCAGGACACGGGGGTTGCCCCCCGAGCCCATTCAGCCACTGCTACCTCTTGATCTCCCGCAGAAACTTCGTCTTCCTCTGCCTCGACCAGGACTACTGCACGCTTGAATTTGTCCCTGCACAGTCCGGTGGCGCTGTTCATATGCCGACGCTTTCGAACCATGTGCGCCGCTGAGGGGTAGTCTCGCTTGGGAGGCCATGTCCTTGAGCGGTGTTGCGAGGCCCGCCATCGCCAACTCGATCGCTTCCTTTTCGCTCACACAAACCGAATAACATCGGTTCCTAAGATTCCTGAAGCGCTGGATGTATTCTCGTCACGCTTTCTCCACGCTTCGACGTATTTGTGCTAGATCGGCAAGGCCAGACTCGGAAACCTCTGAGTGGTACTGCGTATGGAACTGTTCTTCCAACTGCTTCCAAGTCCGGATCGAGTCTGGTGGCAACGAGGTGTACCACCCGAAAGCCGATCCCGTGAGGGACTGTGAGAAGAACCTCACGCGTAGTGGATCCGACACTGAGGCCGTTCCTAGCTGTGCCAAATATCGGCCCACATGCTCGATGGAGCTGGAGCCATCTGATCCGCTGAATTTGGAGAAATCAGGGAGCCGATATTTGGGTGGTAACGGGATCATCTCGTACTCATCGGGGTACGGCTTGGAATAGCCGATTGCCCTCCTTTTCGGCACCATGCCGAACTGGTCTCTCAGTATGGTACTGATCTGATCCGCTGTGCTGGCTGCAGGAGTTGAACTCTGAAGATTCGCCGGGGTGGCGTACTTAGCCAGCCATGCTTGCTTTTCCAGCTCGAGCCAACTACAGAGCTGAGCTCGGAGGTTCGTCGGGGTGGCGTACTTAGTTAGCCACGTCTCGCCTCTCAAGATCTGTCGCCGACGTTCCTCCCGTTTTCCCAAGTCCCCGATGTTGTGGCCTGGTTTGTGAGCGCCCAGTTACCGCAATCTGGCACATACGTGCACATGTACCCGTGAGGGATCTCCTTAGGCGCCTCATGCAAGAATTGGCAGTCACTAGGGTCACCACCGATCTTGTAGATGACGAATGCCGGTGAATTCGGCACTTCTGGTGCTGCCAACGCAAATGGCAGCGGTGGACGGGACTGGAGTGGCAACTCTCCTTGATGCGTCCCGAGAGCTGGTCCTGACGGCGAGTACTGGTGCCTCATGATCTCCTGGATCACCCGAAGAGCGACACGCTCCAACGTGTTTACCAGGTTCTCGTAGTGGCGGTGTAGCGAGTGAGCCACCAAGTAGTTGATCTCCTGCCCGCAGGGACCTGGTGCGTTCTTCGACGGGGCAGAGAGGTCTATCCCATCGAGTGCACCATCAAAGCGAGAACCCCTTCCACCCGATGCCATGTGAACGGGTTACGTGAAAAGAGCCGATGAGATCGGCTTCGAGGATAGCTTTGACCTCGTCATACTTCTTCTTGAGCTCGTCGGTCAGATCCTCGTACGTGATCGGAGTGCCGTCCGCCATCTCGGATGTAGATGGCGAGGTGGTTGATGTCGGCTTGTCCCACCGGGCGTGCCGAGAAATGTGTTGCGGTCAAAACCCACCGGCGGGCAGCGACGGGCAACACAAGAGAGCCGGGAACAACCTAGGGCTGCGGCTAGCCCCGGTCCCTCCGAGCGACGGCCCGCAAAGCCTCCCGGTACACACGTCCGATGCCGATGCAAGGGCGTGCCACCTGACCTATACCTGGTCAGGAAGGTGATGGAGATGCCTCGCTTAGTTTCCTGCATGGCATACACGTAAACATTAAATACGAGCCTCGATCGACTCTCAGGTTATCCTGTGAATCGGCTCAAGGAGCCGATCCACCCATGATTCGTACGAGGTGCACGAATATATGGTGGTCCTGCTTGATCAAGACAAAGCTAATACGATCTACGACGATTTAGGGTTTTCACCGCATAATCGGATCATCCTACTCACGATTGGGCCTCGCGGCCACGCACGGTGATCGTAAGCCGATCCTAGACAAGGCCTAAAAACCAACATGAGGTTGATCCCCGGAACATCCTGTCTAGGACTAGCAAACGACACCCTACGTGCCGCTGGATCCTCCAACCCTTTGTAAGGCCTAACTATTGCAGATATTAAACTAATCCTTGAAGAACAAGGAGCAACCGTAACGGATCGGATCTACTAAATAAAGATCAAGCGGGGTGCCGCCCCCACACCTAAGATAGGTGTGAGGGCGGCTAGATATGCAAGGGTTGCACTACGATAGCATATTATACGAAGAACAATGCTAACCCTAACATATCTAAGATAACTACGTTGCTCGCCATCAAAAAGGCTTCAGTACGAGCAACGCATGAACAACATAAAGCTTGTGCTGCCTAGATCGCAAGATGCGATCTAGGCAGCATGATGCTTACCGGTAGAAACCCTCGAGACGAAGGAGTTGGCGATGCGCCGAGATTGATTTGTTGGTTGAACGTTGGTTGTTGTTTATTCCATAAACCCTAGATACATATTTATAGTCCAGCGGACTTTCTAACGTGGGAACAATCCCCACCGTGCACGAGACAAACTCTATCTAAACGACACGTATCCTACTATATTACAGATACACGGGCCAACTAGCCCAAACTTTGCGTAACAGGCTGATTCATGTATTTCTTTTATGTATTTTCTTTAAGCCCATCTTGATCGCGGCCCACCTCTGACTTGGTCAAATTCTGGTGATAACAAGGCCACTGAAAGTTTAAACTGTAAGTTCCCTGGTCCTTGTGCTCATTACTCTTTGCCAAAAACACATTGCCTGATCTTCCGTTGATTCCTTTGCTAGTCATAGCTCTGAACCATGCTGAAGAGAACAAGCGGATTCACGAACGCGTGAACGCATTGACCCAGCTGTCATTAGCCGAAGAGATTTTCTGGAGGGAACACTCGAAGGCTTCGGCTGTCGCACAAATTCAAGATCGGGTCCAGCAGGTCCACCATTTCTTCGACAAGTGCTACAAAGCCCTGAGGGTAATTTGGAGGACGATGTTCCCCTTGAACGCGGTCCCTCCTACGCTGCTGACTCTGATGTCCGAGTTTGGGAATACCAAGAAGATTCGAGACTTGGTGCGAGCTCAGGTTTTTGCAGGGGCCAGATTTACACTTGTCCTCGTCCTTGCACGTTATCCTTCAACAAATCTGCTGACTATCGCCAACGCGGTTGGTGATTTGGAGACGCTGTACCCGAAGGTATTTTTGCCCGCCAATATAATTTTCGACAAGCTTGAAAAGGATTCAAAGGTACCTGAAGAAAGAGAGACTCCGCAAGAGTAATTCAGGGTTAAGTTTGTTTTGTAAATAGGTATTTTGGCTACTTCATCCAAGTGTTTGGATTGCGTAGTCGAGACTCTTTGTTCGGTAGATACATGTATATGTACTTTTACCGTGTCAATGCTGTTGGCAAATTTTGAAGGAGAAAATCTTAATTGCCCGGTTAAACGTATGTGTATTCGTTGGTCGGCAAATTATTTGAGTGATCAGCTCGTGTTGCAGGTCTTGCTAAACCCGTTGTATGTGCAAGTTTTCATTCAACCGATGTATGTTCTGACAGCAGCTCCCGAATATATCGGGGGCAATAACTCTGCCGATGAGCCCGTTGTTCTTTGATATTTCCATAAGTAAAATATCGAACGTGGGTTGTGTTATATGTATTTCCAACCTCTTGCTATTTACGGCGCTCGTAGAGGCATCTATAGCAGAGGGAAGTGTTAGTGTCCTTGTTTATTTTGCATCCTGTAGCACTCGTAGAGGCTTTTTCGGAGCACGATCTTTTGCCGCGTACTACGTTGCACCGTCATTCACCGAGGGGCGTAAGCAAGGTTTACGATGATGCGGTTTAGGTGCTCCAAATTACTGCAATGCTTTTCAAGGAATCAAAACTTAAGTTCTCATTAATAATAGAAACACGGGACTAAAGGGAGAAAAAGGGAGAGCCCTGTTTGAAAGGAAAGGGAAAACTAAACACTAGTAAACTACTTAAGCAAGTAAGGGCTTCTTCTTATCTTCCAGCTTGTCCACCACGTTAGTGGCTATCGAAGCGTCGTTGATTTCACCAGGGGTCTCGACAGCGATTGCCAGTGTCTTCCTGTCTCCTATGACTGCTGTGCCATCAACTGCCGAAGTTTGTGCTGCCGAAGTTTGTGCTGCCGAAGCTTCCAGAGCAAGGTCGGCTGGCTTCTTCTTCGCTCCTCTGACGCGTTCTTCTTCCTTATTATCGCGTGACGATGACTTGGGAGGGAGATCGGTAATTTCCTGTCTCAGCCCAAACTTTGCAGCAATCCTCTGAAAGTCGCGATCACAATTGTCCGAGCGTGAGAAACTTCCATAGACATTTTCAGCTTGAGGTATGCATAGTGCGGTACAGCCATGAACTTGGCATAAGCTGGTCTTCCGAGTATAGTGTGATACTATGATTCCCAGTTCACGACTTCGAACTCAATCTTTTCCTTCCTGAAGTTGTCGGGTTTTCCAAAGACGATGTTCAGGTAAACTTTGCCAAGAGAGTACGCCAGTGAAGTAGGGAGAACCCCATGAAAACAGGTGTCTGTTGTTTCTAGCATTCTCATGGTGATCCCCATACTTTTGATTGTGTCGACAAATATCAGATTTAATCCGCTTCCACCATCCATGAAAACTTTGCTCATCTTGAACCCCCCGATTTGTGCCTCGACTACTAGGGCAGCGTGTCCTGGTTTTGGTATGGTCATCGGGTGATCTGCTCGGCTGAACGTTATGTTCTGAGATGACCACTCGACATACTCAGGGATGTTCGCCATGATACTTTCTGCCAGATTGATTTCTCGGGTGAGCTTCTTCATTTCTCTCCTTGAAACGCCTGTCCTGTGGATCATGCTCATCTGCCCACGTGGTGGTGGAAACGCCTCACGGATTTTGTAGCTTAAACAATTGGCTCCCCTTAACTCGCTGTCGTTCTCCTGACTCTCATCCAAAGAATCACTGTCATATTCCTCCCTAGCGGCGCATCGTCGCCTTGCTTTGTCGATTCTGCTCTGAGTGATTTCATCTCGAGCGTCTCTCGCATGATGCTTTGAGCCACTAGCCTGCAACGTAGTCTTTTCCTTCCGCGGGACCAGATTGTCTCCCAATATTGTGGGACTTTCTAGGGCACCTCGATGGGCTTGAGCCATGGAACCTTCAGGGCGCTGATTGATGAGGTATGCAGCGAGATTGGCGGTCGCTCCCGCGACGGTTTTTGGTCGTGGCATGCCCGTGGTGTCCGTGGTCATAAAGGACTTGGTCAGATTTGACGTTATTTCTCTGGCGTCGTCTTCCGAGAGCCTGGATAATCTTGATCGGTGCTTGCCTGCCCCTTGAGTGCTTCGAGAGGCGCTTCCTCGCGAGCCTCTCCGTCGTTCACTAGATTGGTCTGCCGCGGATAGGCGTCTCTCGAGGGTGGCTTGCTCTTTGGATAGTCGCTCCCGGTTTTTATCCAATATGGAGCGGTAATCGTTGAGGGTTCCAACCGTGGTTCCTGCAGGGAGCGGCGTGTAGTTAAGCACAGCTGCCCTGGCTGCTGCCCACTCCTCCTCTGCGATGGTGTAATCGCTGTTGTTGTTACTGGCGCTGTTCTCAAAACTTGCTCGTCTGCTGGAGCGGGGGGTGTGATCTCCGTCCCCCTGTTCCTCGTGTTATTGGCAACATAAACCTGGTGGTGCGCCGTTCTTCGGGTGACACGTTGGACGATGCTGTCGACACTGTCCTCTCCCGATGAATACTGGGCATTGCAGATGAACGGTGTGACGCTTGATCCCAGCCCGTGCCTGGTATCACAGTTCGAGCAGTAGTACGAAGTCATCTCCGAAGATGTGGGAACGTCGGATCCAACCGACATGGAGGATGTTGAACGAGGAGTCGACGGTGCAGGCGAGTTCGTTGAGCCTGTTAGACCAGCCGAAAGGTCGACTGATGACGACGTGCTTGGACCTGACGATGTGGAGGTGGGTGGTTCCAGCAGTCGAAGGACTCCTTCCGAGTTGACGTTGTAGTGGACGCTACCAAAGGTCATCTCCATGTTTCCTTGTAGATCGGAAAAGGTCGAGCGAGACGAGTCGCTGTGCGGGGTGAATTCGTAGGAGCCAAAGCGAATCGGGCTTCCCAGATTTGGCGATGATGGTGTCGATGAAGCTGCTGATGACATGACTGGTTCTGCCGATGACCGATCTTGTGCCGACAGGGTTCCCACAGACGGCGCCAATTGTCGAGGCTACTCCTCGGCAATGCCCTCCGATTAGGGCTTAGGGTTGATGGAATCCTGTAAGCTGACACGAGACATCGGTTCACAGACAAGCGGGGAGAGCGATTTACCCAGGTTCAGGGCCCTCGATGAGGTAAAACCCTTACGTCCTGCCTATCTGATCTTGATTATGAAGATATTGGGTTACAATGGGGTGCCGAAGAGTTCGGCTGAGATCTCGTCGAGAGGCTAAGTGCTGCGGCGACCTAGCTCTAGACTTTTGGTGGCTAAGATTGCTATGATTGATCGTGTCCCTCGGCAGCCCCTCTCCTAGCCTTTATATAGGTGGCCAGGTCTCAAGAGGTCTAACCGAGTACGACTAGATTTACAGTAGTTCTAAATCTAAACTTTCCTTGTTCGGCTCCTTCCTTGTCTTGCCCGCCATGGAACCTTCTGGTGCGCCATCCAAGTGGCCCGCCTTGCCTTCAAGTGCCTTCATGGGCCTCCAACTAGATCGTACAGGATAGGGAAATGTCGGTTACCCGAAGGGTAATGCCCACGTCAATAGTATTGATCAATATTATGATAGCATGTCACTTCAAAAATTATCCTTGTGATCGTTTACCTACTCGAGGGCGAGTAGGAACTAAGCTTGGGGATGCTTGATACGTCTCAAACGTATCTATAATTTCTTATGTTCCATGCTACTTTTATGACAATACTCACATGTTTTATACACACTTTACATCATTATTATGCATTTTCTGGCACTAATCTATTGACAAGATGCCGAAGCGCCAGTTCCTATTTTCTGCTGTTTTTGGTTTCAGAAATCCTACAAAGGAAATATTCTCGGAATTGGACGAAATCAACGCCCAGGGTCTTATTTTTCCACGGAGCTTCCAGAAGACCGAAGAGCATACGAAGTGGGGCCACGAGGTGGCCAAACCATAGGGCAGCGTAGCCAGCATGGGGCCAGCGCCGGTCTATGGTGTGGGCCCCTCGTGCCTCTCCCGACTCTGCCCTTCCGCCTACTTAAACTCTCCGTCGCGAAAACCGTATTACCGAGAGCCACGATACAGAAAAAGTTCCTGAGACGCCGCCGCCGCCAATCCCATCTCGGGGGATTCAGGAGATCGCCTCCGGCACCCTGCCGGAGAGGGGAATCATCTTCTGGAGGAATCTACATCACCATGATCGCCTCCGGACTGATGTGTGAGTAGTTCATCCTTGGACTATGGGTCCATAGTAGTAGCTAGATGGTTGTCTTCTCCTCATTGTGCTATGATGTTAGATCTTGTGAGCTGCCTATCATGATCAAGATCATCTATTTGTAATGCTACATGTTGTGTTTGTTGGGATCCGATGAATATGGAATACTATGTCAAGTTGATTATTGATCTATCATATATGTGTTGTTTATGATCTTGCATGCTCTCCGTTGCTAGTAGAGGCTCTGGCCAAGTTGATACTTGTAACTCCAAGAGGGAGTATTTATGCTCGATAGTGGGTTCATACCTCCATTGAATGCAGGACAAGGATGAGAAAGTTCTAAGGTTGTGGATGTCTTTGTGCCACTAGGGATAAAACATCAATGCTTTGTCTAAGGATATTTGTGTTGATTACATTACGCACCATACTTAATGCAATTGTCTGTTGTTTGCAACTTAATACTGGAAGGGGTGCGGATGCTAACCCGAAGGTGAACTTTTTAGGCATAGATGCATGTTGGATAGCGGTCTATGTACTTTGTCGTAATGCCCTAAGTTAATCTCATATTAGTCATCATGATATGTATGTGCATCGTTATGCCCTCTTTATTTGTCAATTGCCCAACTGTAATTTGTTCACCCAGCATGATATTTCTTATTGGAGAGACACCACTAGTGAACTGTGGACCCCGGTCCATTCTTTTATATCTGAATACAATCTACTGCAATCATTGTTCTCTACTGTTCTTCGCAAACAAACATCATTTTCCACACCATACATTTAATCCTTTGTTTACAGCAAGCCGGTGAGATTGACAACCTCACTGTTAAGTTGGGGCAAAGTATTTGGATTGTGTTGTGCAGATTCCACGTTGGCACCGGAATCCCTGGTGTTGCGCCGCACTACACTCCGCCACCAACAACCTTCACGTGGGCCTTGACTCCTACTGGTTCGATAAACCTTGGTTTCTTACTGAGGGAAACTTGCTGTTGTACGCATCACACCTTCCACTTGGGGTTCCCAACGGGCGTGTGCTTACGCGTCATCAGCCGCCGGTTGATCTCTTCGCGGGTGAATCTCTAGCCTCCTCCACAGCTGTATTAACAAAGGCATCATGATCACCGTCGTCATCACGCACTGATCCCGCTGTGTCGCAAGTATCATTGGCTGGGGGAGGAAGATCGGTGTAGATAGCCTCCGAATCTATCGGGTCATCGTGTTCGTTCTTTGAGCTCGTGTACTCGGCAGTATGAAAATCAACATGGGCTGAGGAACCTCTTCCCTCGGAAGTTTCTTTTGGTAAATCATGCAAGTTTTCAGAAAGTATGGGGATCTGTTGAAGAAAAGAACAAATAAGAACAATAGTAGTTGTGTCGACAAAGTGAAACAGGGTAATAAGAGTATGAGAAGGAAAATTAACCTTTGTCAGCGGATGATCGGCATCAAGAGGAGAATAAGAAGATATCAACGGGATCGAGTCTTCCTGACTAAAGAGAGTGAGGCGATGAACTTCATCAAGCAGCTCCTTTTCCGATAGTTCAGCGATGTTTATCCTGGTTTCATCCTTTGGACCCGAATACAACCACATCGGACGAACCCTGGCCATGACTGGCTGGACTCGGTGTTTTGAGAACACCGCGACCACCTCTATGCCGATCATGGTTTGGCCATCGGCTTCTTTGATTCGAAGGAATTTGGCAAATAACTCATCGGCTGATGTCCTTTCATCGGGAGAGAGGATGTTCTTCCAAGAATGCTTAGGCTTGGATTCAAGGACGTCGGCAAAGCAAGGAAGCTGGGACTCGGTTGTTGAGGAATCTTTAACATAAAACCATTTCAGTCTCCATCCTTGCACGGATTCTCTCATTGGAAAACTGAAATAGTTGAATTCTGAACGAACAACAAACCCCACTCCCCCAATGACAAAAGATCCATTGCTACTGCTGTATCTCTTTACGAAGAAAATTTTCTTCCACAACCCAAAGTGAGGCTCGATGCCCAAGAACGTCTCGCAAAGGGTAATGAACACAGCAACGTGGAGGATTGAGTTAGGGGTGAGTTGCCACAGTTGGATTTCGTAAGTTCGCAGAAGACGATGAAGGAACTCGTGAGCAGGAAGTGAGAGACCCCGATACAAGAACGACAGGAACATCACGGTAAAACCAGCAGGAGGATTGGGCCGAGAGATCGCACCTGGGAGAATCACATTTCCCTCATCGGAGGAGATTAGCCCAAGGCTTCGGGCCCTCTTCTCATCACGCTTTGTGATGGAGGACGCTAGCCAGTCTCCGGGTTTGGCTGCAGCTACCGAGCTTGGCGGCGCCGGAGCGGGGGGAGGAGCATCTGGAGCGCTCCTCTTTGGAAGATTCGAGGAGGCCTTGGTGGCGGCGCCACCGCTCGTGGAGCTGACGGCGGTAGCGAGGTTCTTATTCTTCACCATCGCAAGATCCGGAGAAGATCTAAAGATGGTGGTGGCGGTGCAGCGGTTGTGAAAGAGAGAGGTAGAAGAAGAACAGGAGGATGCTGCGATGAATATGAGAGAATGCAAAGGATTTTGTCCTGACAGATTTTAAGTAGGGGAGAACTTGAGGATTGCGTGGGCACGTGTCATTGCTGCCAGTTCATTAAGAGGACCCTTTCTCCATCGTTGATCGTGGAAATCGAGGAGTCGCCTTGGTAACCGTACAAGAAAGGCGGATATTACTTAAAACAGAGCCAGGCAGAGGTAGGATGGCCTAGCGGGTCGCGTCTTGTCAGTCAAAATCAAAGTGTCAATAACATCATCAGTGACGTCGTAAAGATCGCTCGAAGCATTCGAAGGAATATAAAGATATCGGATGATGAACTTGAGTCTATGTACGGATTGCGAGCATCCGCACCTAGACTCGGGGGCTACTCCCATCGGGAGCGCTGGACGCGCACCCGATAAAATGGGGACTCGAAGATATTCCTGTGAAGAAACATTTGAAGAAAAGGATGGAATGCTCAGCTCGAGTCTGCACCCGGTTGCAAGCGCCCGTGTCCAGACTCGGGGGCTACTCCCATCGGGAGCGCTGGACGCGCACCCGATAGAACTTTTTTGCATTCCAGGATCATGCCCGGGGACTTGATTCTGTGTAGAGTGACGTTGTTTTGCCATCGGCAGTTAACCAGCAAAAGTTGGGCACATTACTCATTATCCCTTACGCGCGGAAAACTTATCGAAGAATACAAGCCTTAGTACAAAAATATCGGATGACCCAAGAAGACTTGCAGAAAAACTTCGGTAGAGCGAAACATTCGAGTGGTACAACTTGAGTCTACGCACGGATTGCAAGCATCCGTACCTAGACTCGGGGGCTACTCCCATCGGGAGCGCTGGACGCGCACCCAATAGAAGAAGATGATGCTGATTCAAGATGGACATGAACAATCAAGGAGAAGAACATTAGGTGGAGGCATGCTTTAGTCTCTACCCGAACTATCTTCGGCTAGGCACTCGGGGGCTACTGACGTGGGCATTACCCTTCAGGTAACCAACATTGCCCTATCCTGTACAATCTAACTGGAGGCCCATGAAGGTACTCGATGGAAAGGCGGGCCACTTGGATAGAGCAGCAGAAGATTCCTTGACGGACAAGACAAGGAAGGAGCCGAACAAGGAAAGTCTAGAACTAGAACTACTGTAAACCTAGTCGTACTCGGTTAGACCTCTTGAGACCTGGCCTCCTATATAAAGGCCGGGAGAGGGGCTGCCAAGGGACACGATCAATCATAGCAATCTTAGCCACCAGAAGTCTAGAGCTAGGTCGCCGTAGCACTTAGCCTCTCGACGAGAACTCAGCCGAAACCTTCGGCACCCCATTGTAACCCAATATCTTCATAATCAAGATCAGACAGGCAGGACGTAAGGGTTTTACCTCATCGAGGGCCCCGAACCTGGGTAAATTGCTCTCCCCGCTTGTCTGTGAACCGATGTCTCGTGTCATCCTACAGGATTCCATCAACCCTAAGCCCCAATCCGAGGGCATTGCCGAGGAGTACCTGATGCGTGTGGTTGACACGTCCGTTGGGAACCCCAAGAGGAAGGTGTGATGCGCACAGCGGCAAGTTTCCCTCAGTAAGAAACCAAGGTTTAATCGAACCAGTAGGAGTCAAGAAGCACGTTGAAGGTTGATGGCGGCGGGATGTAGTGCGGCGCAACACCAGAGATTCCGGCGCCAACGTGGAACCTGCACAACACAACCAAAGTACTTTGCCCCAACGAAACAGTGAGGTTGTCAATCTCACCGGCTTGCTGTAACAAAGGATTAACCGTATTGTGTGGAAGATGATTGTTTGCAGAAAACAGTAGAACAAGTATTGCAGTAGATTGTATTTCAGTATAGAGAATTGGACCGGGGTCCACAGTTCACTAGAGGTGTCTCTCCCATAAGATAAACAGCATGTTGGGTGAACAAATTACAGTTGGGCAATTGACAAATAAAGAGGGCATGACCATGCACATACATATTATGATGAGTATGGTGAGATTTAATTGGGCATTACGACAAAGTACATAGACCGCTATCCAGCATGCATCTATGCCTAAAAAGTCCACCTTCAGGTTATCATCCGAACCCCCTCCAGTATTAAGTTGCTAACAACAGACAATTGCATTAAGTATTGCGCGTAATGTAATCAGTAACTACATCCTTGAACATAGCACCAATGTTTTATCCCTAGTGGCAACATCACATCCATAATCTTAGAGGTTTTTGTCACTCCCCCAGATTCACGGAGACATGAACCCACTATCGAGCATAAATACTCCCTCTTGGAGTTACAAGCATCTACTTGGCCAGAGCATCTACTAGTAACGGAGAGCATGCGAGAACCAACCTGAGGTTGGGTGGTTAGGAGGGTGGTTGTACCCCCAGCCCACCAGAGTTCAAACCCCAGGTTTGACATCTGTGTGTCTCATAAAGGTGGAATATTCATTCAGTGGGAGGCGACGTTCCCGTCGACAGCGAGGCGCCTGTGGTGACTTCGTCAATTTCAAGATCCAATCCGCCGGCTCAGTCTTCCGAAGGTGCTCATAGGGGTAGGGTGTGCGTGTGTGCGTTCATAGGGGTGAGTGTATACGCGTGTATGTGAGCGTCTGCGTTTGTACTGTGTTTCTCAAAAAAAAAAAAAGTAACGGAGAGCATGCAATATCATAAACAACACATAGACATAACTTTGATAATCAACATAACAAGTATTCTCTATTCATCGGATCCCAACAAACGCAACATATAGAATTACAGATAGATGATCTTGATCATGTTCGGCAGCTCACAAGACCCGACAATTAAGCACAATGGGGAGAAGACAACCATCTAGCCACTGCTATGGACCCATAGTCCAGGGGTAGACTACTCACTCATCACTCCGGAGGCGACCATGGCGCCGTAGAGTCCTCCGGGAGATGATTCCCCTCTCCGGCAGGGTGCCGGAGGCGATCTCCTGAATCCCCCGAGATGGGATTGGCGGCGGCGGCGTCTCTGGAAGGTTTTCCGTATCGTGGCTCTCGGTCCTGGGGGTTTCGCGACGGAGGCTTTAAGTAGGCGGAAGGGCAGGTCAGGGGGCCACACGAGGGCCCCACACCACAGGTCGGCGCGGCCAAGGGCCAGGCCGCGTAGCCCTAGGGTTTGGCCGCCTCGTGGCCCCACTTCGTCTCCTCTTCGGTCTTCTGGAAGCTTCGTGGCAAAATAGGACCCTGGGCGTTGATTTCGTCCAATTCCGAGAATATTTCGTTACTAGGATTTCTAAAACCAAAAACAGCAGAAACAAAGAATCGCTCTTCGGCATCTTGTTAATAGGTTAGTTCCAGAAAATGCACGAATATGACATAAAGTGTGCATAAAACATGTAGATAACATCAATAATGTGGCATGAAACACAAGAAATTATCGATACGTCGGAGACGTATCAGCATCCCCAAGCTTAGTTCTGCTCGTCCCGAGCAGGTAAAACGATAACAAAGATAATTTCTGGAGTGACATGCCATCATAACCTTGATCATACTATTTGTAAAGCATATGTAGTGAATGCAGCGATCAAAACAATGTATATGACATGAGTAAACAAGTGAATCATAAAGCAAAGACTTTTCATGAATAGTACTTCAAGACAAGCATCAATAAGTCTTGCATAGGAGTTAACTCATAAAGCAATAAATCAAAGTAAAGGTATTGAAGCAACACAAAGGAAGATTAAGTTTCAGCGGTTGCTTTCAACTTGTAACATGTATATCTCATGGATATTGTCAACATAGAGTAATATAATAAGTGCAATATGCAAGTATGTAGGAATCAATGCACAGTTCACACAAGTGTTTGCTTCTTGAGGTGGAGAGAAATAGGTGAACTGACTCAACAATAAAAGTAAAAGAATGGTCCTCCATAGAGGAAAAGCATCGATTGCTATATTTGTGCTAGAGCTTTGATTTTGAAAACAAGAAACAATTTTGTCAACGGTAGTAATAAAGCATATGTATCATGTAAATTATATCTTACAAGTTGCAAGCCTCATGCATAGTATACTAATAGTGCCCGCACCTTGTCCTAATTAGCTTGGACTACCGGATCATCGCAATACACATGTTTTAACCAAGTGTCACAATGGGGTACCTCTATGCCGCCTGTACAAAGGTCTAAGGAGAAAGCTCGCATTGGATTTCTCGCTATTGATTATTCTCAACTTAGACATCCATACCGGGACAACATAGACAACAGATAATGGACTCCTCTTTAATGCATAAGCATGTGGCAACAATTATTATTCTCATATGAGATTGAGGATATATGTCCAAAACTGAAACTTCCACCATGGATCATGGCTTTAGTTAGCGGCCCAATTTTCTTCTCTAACAATATGCATGCTTAACCATAAGGTGGTAGATCTCCCTTACTTCAGACAAGACGAACATGCATAGCAACTCACATGATATTCAACAAAGAATAGTTGATGGCGTCCCCAGTGAACATGGTTATCGCACAACAAGCAACTTAATAAGAGATAAAGTGCATAAGTACATATTCAATACAACAATAGTTTTTAAGCTATTTGTCCCATGAGCTATATATTGTAAAGGTAGAGGATAGAAATTTAAAGGTAGCACTCAAGCAATTTACTTTGGAATGGCGGAGAAATACCATGTAGTAGGTAGGTATGGTGGACACAAATGGCATAGTGGTTAGCTCAAGGATTTTGGATGCATGAGAAGTATTCCCTCTCGATACAAGGTTTAGGCTAGCAAGGTTATTTGAAACAAACACAAGGATGAAGCGGTGCAGCAAAACTCACATAAAAGACATATTGAAAACATTATAAGAATCTACACCGTCTTCCTTGTTGTTCAAAACTCAATACTAGAAATTATCTAGACCTTAGAGAGACCAAATATGCAAACCAAATTTTAGCATGCTCTATGTATTTCTTCATTAATGGGTGCAAAGTATATGATGCAAGAGCTTAAGCATGAGCACAACAATTGCCAAGTATCACATTATCCAAGGCATTATAGCAATTACTACATGTATCATTTTCCAATTCCAACCATATAACAATTTAACGAAGAAGAAACTTCGCCATGAATATTATGAGTAAAGCCTAAGGACATACTTGTCCATATGCTACAGCGGAGCGTGTCTCTCTCCCACAAAGTGAATGCTAGGATCCATTTATTCAAGCAAAAACAAAAACAAAAACAAACCGACGCTCCAAGAAAAGCACATAAGATGTGATGGAATAAACATATAGTTTCAGGGGAGGAACCTGATAATGTTGTCGATGAAGAAGGGGATGCCTTGGGCATCCCCAAGCTTAGACGCTTGAGTCTTCTTGATTTATGTAGGGGTGAACCACCGGGGCATCCCCAAGCTTAGAGCTTTCACTCTCCTTGATCATATTGCATCATACTCCTCTCTTGATCCTTGAAAACTTCCTCCACACCAAACTTAGAACAACTCATTAGAGGGTTAGTGGACAATAAAAATTAACATGTTCAGAGGTGACACAATCATTCTTAACACTTCTGGACATTGCATAAAGCTACTGGACATTAATGGATCAAAGAAATTCATCCAACATAGCAAAAGAGGCAATGCGAAATAAAAGGCAGAATCTGTCAAAACAGAACAGTTCGTATTGACGAATTTTATCGAGGCACCAGACTTGCTCAAATGAAAATGCTCAAATTGAATGAAAGTTGCGTACATATCTGAGGATTACTCACGTAAATTGGCATAATTTTCAGAGTTACCTACAGAGAACACAGCCCAGATTCGTGACAGCAAAGAAATCTGTTTCTGCGCAGTAATCCAAATCTAGTATGAACTTTACTATCAACGACTTTACTTGGCACAACAAAACACAAAACTAAGATAAGGAGAGGTTGCTACAGTAGTAAACAACTTCCAAGACACAAAATAAAAATAAAGTACTGTAGGTAAAAACATGGGTTGTCTCCCATAAGCGCTTTTCTTTAACGCCTTTCAGCTAGGCGCAGAAAGTGTATATCAAGTATTATCAGGAGACGGTGAATTTTCAGCGGGGTTTGGAGTTTTCTCAACCATGCATAGTATATTGGATAAATAAGTTTCAGCGGCTCCCTTTTCATTAGTCTTGGGCTTGCTACTCTCATCAAACAAATTTTCAGGAACAAGCCAAGCATAGTTATTTTCTAACGCTTCATTCATTGCTAGGAGCTTACATGGTATTGGTGCTTTGATCTCCCCACCATCATTAATATTATTAATGTACTTTATTCTATCCATATCCATCTTTTCAAGGAGACTAACAAAATTGGTATAAGAACCAAGCATATTATATTTAGCAAAGACCTTTCTAGCCTCTCTTGCTATACCACCAAATTCTCTAAGAAGGGTTTCTAAAACAAAGTCTTTCTTTTCCCCTTCTTCCATATCACCGAGTGTAAGAAACATGTGTTGGATTATAGGATTGAGATTAACAAATTTAGTTTCCATCATACGAACTAAAGCAGCAGCGGCAATTTCATAAGTAGGAGCAAGTTCTACCAAGTGTCTATCTTCAAAATCTTCAACGGTACTGACATGATTGAAAAATTCTTCTATATTATTTCTCCCAATTATAGACCCACGTCCTACCGGTATGTCTTTCGTGGTAAAATTAAAAGGAAACATGTTGAAACAAGTAAAGCAAATGCAAGTAACTAATTTTTTTGTGTTTTTGATATATAGTGCAGGACAGTAAATAAAGTAAAGCTAGCAACTAATTTTTTTGTATTTTGATTTAGTGCAGCAAACAAAGTTGTAAATAAAACTAAGCAAGACAAAAACAAAGTAAAGAGATTGGGAAGTGGAGACTCCCCTTGCAGCGTGTCTTGATCTCCCCGGCAACGGCGCCAGAAATTTGCTTGATGCGTGTGGTTGACACGTCCGTTGGGAACCCCAAGAGGAAGGTGTGATGCGCACAGCGGCAAGTTTCCCTCAGTAAGAAACCAAGGTTTAATCGAACAAGTAGGAGTCAAGAAGCACGTTGAAGGTTGATGGCGGCGGGATGTAGTGCGGCGCAACACCAGAGATTCCGGCGCCAACGTGGATCCTGCACAACACAACCAAAGTACTTTGCCCCAACGAAACAGTGAGGTTGTCAATCTCACCGGCTTGCTGTAACAAAGGATTAACCGTATTGTGTGGAAGATGATTGTTTGCAGAAAACAGTAGAACAAGTATTGCAGTAGATTGTATTTCAGTATAGAGAATTGGACCGGGGTCCACAGTTCACTAGAGGTGTCTCTCCCATAAGATAAACAGCGTGTTGGGTGAACAAATTACAGTTGGGCAATTGACAAATAAAGAGGGCATGACCATGCACATACATATTATGATGAGTATAGTGAGATTTAATTGGGCATTACGACAAAGTACATAGACCGCTATCCAGCATGCATCTATGCCTAAAAAGTCCACCTTCGTGTTATCATCCGAACCCCTCCAGTATTAAGTTGCTAACAACAGACAATTGCATTAAGTATTGCGCGTAATGTAATCAGTAACTACATCCTTGAACATAGCACCAATGTTTTATCCCTAGTGGCAACAGCACATCCATAATCTTAGAGGTTTCTGTCACTCCCCCAGATTCACGGAGACATGAACCCACTATCGAGCATAAATACTCCCTCTTGGAGTTACAAGCATCTACTTGGCCAGAGCATCTACTAGTAACGGAGAGCATGGAAGATCATAAACAACACATAGACATAACTTTGATAATCAACATAACAAGTATTCTCTATTCATCGGATCCCAACAAACGCAACATATAGAATTACAGATAGATGATCTTGATCATGTTCGGCAGCTCACAAGACCCGACAATTAAGCACAATGGGGAGAAGACAACCATCTAGCTACTGCTATGGACCCATAGTCCAGGGGTAGACTACTCACTCATCACTCCGGAGGCGACCATGGTGGCGTAGAGTCCTCCGGGAGATGATTCCCCTCTCCGCCAGGGTGCCGGAGGCGATCTACTGAATCCCCCGAGATGGGATTGGCGGCGGCGGCGTCTCTGGAAGGTTTTCCGTATCGTGGCTCTCGGTCCTGGGGGTTTCGCGACGGAGGCTTTAAGTAGGCGGAAGGGCAGGTCAGGGGGCCACACGAGGGCCCCACACCACAGGTCGGCGCGGCCAAGGGCCAGGCGGCGCCGCCCTAGGGTTTGGCCGCCTCGTGGCCCCACTTCGTCTCCTCTTTGGTCTTCTGGAAGCTTCGTGGCAAAATAGAACCCTGGGCGTTGATTTCATCCAATTCCGAGAATATTTCGTTACTAGGATTTCTGAATCCAAAAACAGCAAAAACAAAGAATCGGCTCTTCGGCATCTTGTTAATAGGTTAGTTCCAGAAAATGCACGAATATGACATAAAGTGTGCATAAAACATGTAGATAACATCAATAATGTGGCATGGAACACAAGAAATTATCGATACGTCGGAGACGTATCAGTACCCTCGACAAGGAGGGTATCCATTCTTTTGATAAGATCCCGGACATTGCAGGTCCTACTTTCTTTAGTTGACAAATTGTAGGAGATTTTCTGACACGCGGAGATCAGATCGTTGCAATCTTCTCCGACGAGCTGGATCGGATCATCACGCGGGAACTGGTTGCGGCGCTCATCATCGTATCCGAGCGGCTCTGCACAAAATGGTCGGAGCTGAGCATCAGTTTGAGTTCAAGGGATAAGTTTGACTTGGGAGTTCCGGATACTTACCCATGACATCGGTGTTGAGAAGTGATACGTCTCCAACGTATCGATAATTTCTTATGTTCCATGCTTGTTTTATGATGATACACACATGTTTTATACATACTTTATGTCATATTTATGCATTTTCCGGCACTAACCTATTAACGAGATGCCGAAGAGCCGATTCTTTGTTTTTCTGCTTTTTGGTTTCAGAAATCCTAGTAAGGAAATATTCTCGGAATTGGACGAAATCAACGCCCAGGGGCTTATTTTTCCACGAAGCTTCCAGAAGACCGAAAGGGAACCAAATTGGGGCGACGAGGCACCGCCACACTAGGGCGGCGTGGCCCCAGGGGGGCCCGCGCGGCCCTAGCGTGTGGCCCCCTCGTCAGCCCTCCGACTCTGCCCTTCCGCCTACTTAAAGTCTTCATCGCGAATACCCCAGTACCGAGAGCCACGATACGGAAAACCTTCCAGAGACGCCGCCGCCACCAATCCCATCTCGGGGGATTCAGGAGATCGCCTCCGGCACCCTGCCGGAGAGGGGAATCATCTCCCGGAGGACTCTTCACCGCCATGGTCGCCTCCGGAGTGATGAGTGAGTAGTTCACCCCTGGACTATGGGTCCATAGCAGTAGCTAGATGGTCGTCTTCTCCTAATTGTGCTATCATTGTTCGATCTTGTGAGCTGCCTAACATGATCAAGATCATCTATTTGTAATGCTACATGTTGCGTTTGTTGGGATCCGATGAATATGGAATACTATGCTATGTTGATTATTGATCTATTATCTATGTGTTGTTTATGATCTTGCATGCTCTCCGTTATTAGTAGAGGCTCTGGCCAAGTCGTTACTTGTAACTCCAAGAGGGAGTATTTATGCTCGATAGTGGGTTCATGCCTCCATTAAATGCAGGACGTTGACAGAAAGTTCTAAGGTTGTGGATGTGCTGTTGCCACTAGGGATAAAACATCAATGCTATGTCTAAGGATGTATTTGTTGATTACATTACACACCATACTTAATGCAATTGTCTGTTGTTTGCAACTTAATACTGGAGGGGGTTCGGATGATAACCTGAAGGTGGACTGATACGTCTCCAACGTATCGATAATTTCTGATGTTCCATGCTTATTTTATGACAATACCTACATGTTTTGTTCACACTTTATGATGATTTTATGCGTTTTCTGGAACTAACCTATTGACAAGATGCCGAAGTGCCAGTTCCTGTTTTCTGCTGTTTTTGGTTTCAGAAATCCTAGTAAGGAAATATTCTCGGAATTGGACGAAATCAACGCCCAGCATCTTATAATTCCACGAAGCTTCCAGAACACCCGAGAGGGACCAGAGGAGGGCCACAGGGGTCCCACACGTGTGGGCGGCACGGCCAAGGAGCCAGGCGCGCCGCCCTACTGTGTGGTGGCCCCGTCAGCCTTCTGACTCCGCCTCTTCGCCTATAAGAAGCCCCCTGACCTAAATCTTCGATACGAATACGCCACGGTACGAGAAACCTTCCAGAGCTGCCGCCATCGTGAAGCCAAGATCTGGGGGACAGGAGTCTCTGTTCCGGCACGCTGCCGGGACGGGGAAGTGCCCCCGGAAGGCATCTCCATCGACACCACCGCCATCTTCATCACCGCTGCTGTCTCCCATGAGGAGGGAGTAGTTCTCCCTCGAGGCTAAGGGGCTGTACCGGTAGCTATGTGGTTAATCTCTCTCCTATGTACTTCAATACAATGATATCATGAGCTGCCTTACATGATTGAGATTCATATGAGCTCTGTATCACTATTCATCTATGTGCTACTCTAGTGATGTTATTAAAGTACTCTATTCCTCCTTCATGATGTAATGGTGACAGTATGTGCATCATGTAGTACTTGGCGTAGTTTATGATTGTGATCTCTTATAGATTATGAAGTTAACTATTACTATGATGGTATTGATGTGATCTATTCCTCCTTTCATAGTGTGATGGTGACAGTGTGCATGCTATGTTAGTACTTGGTATAGTTGTGTTGATCTATCATGCACTCTAAGGTTAATTACATATGAATATCGAATGTTGTGGAGCTTGTTAACTCCGGCATTGAGGTGCTCTTGTAGCCCTACACAATTAATGGTGTTCATCATCTAACAAGAGAGTGTAGAGTGGTTTTATTATGTGATCAATGTTGAGAGTGTCCACTAGTGAAAGTATGATCCCTAGGCCTTGTTCCCAAATACTGCAATCATCGCTTGTTTACTGTTCTACTGCATCTGTACTTCCTGCAATATTACCACCATTGACTGCACGCCAGTTGTAGACATCAACTATTTTCTGGCGCCGTTACTACTGCTCATATTCGTTCATACCACCTGTATTTCACTATCTCTTCGCCGAACTAGTGCACCTATACATCTGACAAGTGTATTGGGTGTGTTGGGCACACAAGAGACTTCTTGTATCGTGATTGCAGGGTTGCTTGAGAGGGATATCTTTGACCTCTTCCTCCCTGAGTTCGATAAACCTTGGGTGATCCACTTAAGGGAAAACTTGTTGCTGTTCTACAAACCTCTGCTCTTGGAGGCCCAACACTGTCTACAGGAAAAGGAGTGTGCATAGACATCAAGCTATTTTCTGGTGCCGTTGCCGGGGAACGAAAAGCTACACAACAGATATTTCCTCCCTCGTCAACCACGCGCCAGTCCTGGACAGCAAGCTATTTTCTGGCGCCGTTGCCGGGGAGGAAAGGTAAAAGGCACTCACACTCCGGATCTCGGCAACTAAGCTATTTTCTGGGTGAGTGCTCGAAGCTATTTCCTTTAGATCCTGCAATTGCATCTTTTTTTTCTTGTTAAACACTAGTAAGGCATAATGGAAAACAACTGTGAGCTTTTTAATCTATTTCCTGAGTTAAGACATAAATGGTGTGTTGCAAAAATTGAAAAACCTATGGAACCTTATTTGCATGCTAGTAGTAATATTAGTATGAACGCTTTGAACACCATTGTTGCTAATGATATGGAAAATTCTAAGCTTGGGGAAGCTAGCTTTGATGAGCATGATATTTTTAGTCCCCCAAGCATTGAGGAGAAAATTTTCTTTGATGATTGATGCGTGTAGTTGACACGTCCGTTGGGAACCCCAAGAGGAAGGTGTGATGCTCACAGCGGCAAGTTTCCCTCAGTAAGAAACCAAGGTTTAATCGAACCAGTAGGAGTCAAGAAGCACGTTGAAGGTTGATGGCGGCGGGATGTAGTGCGGCGCAACACCAGGGATTCCGGCGCCAACGTGGAACCTGCACAACACAACCAAAGTACTTTGCCCCAACGAAACAGTGAGGTTGTCAATCTCACCGGCTTGCTGTAACAAAGGATTAACCGTATTGTGTGGAAGATGATTGTTTGCAGAAAACAGTAAAACAAGTATTGCAGTAGATTGTATTTCAGTATAGAGAATTGGACCGGGGTCCACAGTTCACTAGAGGTGTCTCTCCCATAAGATAAACAGCATGTTGGGTGAACAAATTACAGTTGGGCAATTGACAAATAAAGAGGGCATGACCATGCACATACATATTATGATGAGTATGGTGAGATTTAATTGGGCATTACGACAAAGTACATAGACCGCTATCCAGCATGCATCTATGCGTAAAAAGTCCACCTTCAGGTTATCATCCGAACCCCCTCCAGTATTAAGTTGCTAACAACAGACAATTGCATTAAGTATTGCGCGTAATGTAATCAGTAACTACATCCTCGAACATAGCACCAATGTTTTATCCCTAGTGGCAACAACACATCCATAATCTTAGAGATTTCTGTCACTTCCCCAGATTCACGGAGACATGAACCCACTATCGAGCATAAATACTCCCTCTTGGAGTTACAAGCATCTACTTGGCCAGAGCATCTACTAGTAACGGAGAGCATGCAAGATCATAAACAACACATAGATATAAATTGATAATCAACATAACAAGTATTCTCTATTCATCGGATCCCAACAAACGCAACATATAGAATTACAGATAGATGATCTTGATCAAGTTTGGCAGCTCACAAGACCCGACAATTAAGCACAATGGGGAGAAGACAACCATCTAGCTACTGCTATGGACCCATAGTCCAGGGGTAGACTACTCACACATCACTCCGGAGGCGACCATGGCGGCGTAGAGTCCTCCGGGAGATGATTCCCCTCTCCGGCAGGGTGCCGGAGGCGATCTCCTGAATCCCCCGAGATGGGATTGGCGGCGGCGGCGTCTCTGGAAGGTTTTCCGTATCGTGGCTCTCGGTACTGGGGGTTTCGCGATGGAGGCTTTAAGTAGGCGGAAGGGCAGGTCAGGGGGTCACACGAGGGGCCCACAATATAGGTCGGCGCGGCCAAGGGCCAGGCCGCGCCGCCCTATGGTTTGGCCGCCTCGTGGCCCCACTTCGTCTCCTCTTCGGTCTTCTGGAAGCTTCGTGGCAAAATAGGACCCTGGGCGTTGATTTCGTCCAATTCCGAGAATATTTCTTTACTAGGATTTCTGAAACCAAAAACAGCAGAAACAAAGAATCGGCTCTTCGGCATCTTGTTAATAGGTTAGTTCCAGAAAATGCACGAATATGACATAAAGTGTGCATAAAACATGTAGATAACATCAATAATGTGGCATGGAACACAAGAAATTATCGATACGTCGGAGACGTATCAGCATCCCCAAGCTTAGTTCTGCTCGTCCCGAGCAGGTAAAACGATAACAAAGATAATTTCTGGAGTGACATGCCATCATAACCTTGATCATACTATTTGTAAACATATGTAATGAATGCAGCGATCAAAACAATGTATATGACATGAGTAAACAAGTGAATCATAAAGCAAAGACTTTTCATGAATAGTACTTCAAGACAAGCATCAATAAGTCTTGCATAAGAGTTAACTCATAAAGCAATAAATCAAAGTAAAGGTATTGAAGCAACACAAAGGAAGATTAAGTTTCAGCGGTTGCTTTCAACTTATAACATGTATATCTCATGGATATTGTCAACATAGAGTAATATAATAAGTGCAATATGCAAGTATGTAGGAATCAATGCACAGTTCACACAAGTGTTTGCTTCTTGAGGTGGAGAGAAATAGGTGAACTGACTCAACAATAAAAGTAAAAAGAATGGTCCTCCATAGAGGAAAAGCATCGATTGCTATATTTGTGCTAGAGCTTTTATTTTGAAAACATGAAACAATTTTGTCAACGGTAGTAATAAAGCATATGTATCATGTAAATTATATCTTACAAGTTGCAAGCCTCATGCATAGTATACTAATAGTGCCCGCACCTTGTCCTAATTAGCTTGGACTACCGGGATCATCGCAATGCACATGTTTTAACCAAGTGTCACAAAGGGGTACCTCTATGCCGCCTGTACAAAGGTCTAAGGAGAAAGCTCGCATCGGATTTCTCGCTATTGATTATTCTCAACTTAGACATCCATACCGGGACAACATAGACAACAGATAATGGACTCCTCTTTTATGCATAAGCATGTAGCAACAATTAATTTTCTCATTTGAGATTGAGGATATTGCCCAAAACTGAAACTTCCACCATGGATCATGGCTTTAGTTAGCGGCCCAATGTTCTTCTCTAACAATATGCATGCTCTAACCATAAGGTGGTAGATCTCCCTTACTTCAGACAAGACGAACATGCATAGCAACTCACATGATATTCAACAAAGAGTAGTTGATGGCGTCCCCAGGAACATGGTTATCGCACAACAAGCAACTTAATAAGAGATAAAGTGCATAAGTACATATTCAATACCACAATAGTTTTTAAGCTATTTGTCCCATGAGCTATATATTGTAAAGGTGAATGATGGAATTTTAAAGGTAGCACTCAAGCAATTTACTTTGGAATGGCGGAGAAATACCATGTAGTAGGTAGGTATGGTGGACACAAATGGCATAGTGGTTGGCTCAAGTATTTTGGATGCATGAGAGGTATTCCCTCTCGATACAAGGTTTAGGCTAGCAAGGTTATTTGAAACAAACACAAGGATGAACCGGTGCAGCAAAACTCACATAAAAGACATATTGAAAACATTATAAGACTCTACACCGTCTTCCTTGTTGTTCAAACTCAATACTAGAAATTATCTAGACCTTAGAGAGACCAAATATGCAAACCAAATTTTAGCATGCTCTATGTATTTCTTCATTAATGGGTGCAAAGTATATGATGCAAGAGCTTAAACATGAGCACAACAATTGCCAAGTATCACATTATCCAAGACATTTTAGCAAATTACTACATGTATCATTTTCCAATTCCAACCATATAACAATTTAACGAAGAAGAAACTTCGCCATGAATACTATGAGTAGAGCCTAAGGACATACTTGTCCATATGCTACAGCGGAGCGTGTCTCTCTCCCACAAAGTGAATGCTAGGATCCATTTTATTCAAACAAAACAAAAATGAAAACAAAAACAAAAACAAACCGACGCTCCAAGAAAAGCACATAAGATGTGATGGAATAAAAATATAGTTTCAGGGGAGGAACCTGATGATGTTGTCGATGAAGAAGGGGATGCCTTGGGCATCCCCAAGCTTAGACGCTTGAGTCTTCTTGATATATGCAGGGGTGAACCACCGGGGCATCCCCAAGCTTAGAGCTTTCACTCTCCTTGATCATGTTGTATCATCTCCCTCTCTTGATCCTTGAAAACTTCCTCCACACCAAACTTAGAACAACTCATTAGAGGGTTAGTGCACAATCAAAATATACATGTTCAGAGGTGACATAATCATTCTTAACACTTCTGGACATTGCACAAAGCTACTGAAAGTCAATGGAATCGAAATATCCATCGAACATAACAAAACTGGCAATGCGAAATAAAAGGCAGAATCTGTCAAAACAGAACAGTTCGTATTGACGAATTTTATCGAGGCACCAGACTTGCTCAAATGAAAATTCTCAAATTGAATGAAAGTTGCGTACATATCTGAGGATTACTCACGTAAATTGGCATAATTTTCTGAGTTACCTACAGAGAAAACAGCCCAGATTCGTGACAGCAAAGAAATCTGTTTCTGCGCAGTAATCCAAATCTAGTATGAACTTTACTATCAACGACTTTACTTGGCACAACAAAACACTAAACTAAGATAAGGAGAGGTTTCTACAGTAGTAAACAACTTCTAAGACACAAAATAAAAACAAAGTACTGTAGTAAAAACACATGGGTTGTCTCCCATAAGCGCTTTTCTTTAACGCCTTTCAGCTAGGCGCAGAAAGTGTGTATCAAGTATTATCAAGAGACGAAGTGTCAACATCATAATTTGTTCTAATAATAGAATCAAAAGGTAACTTCATTCTCTTTCTAGGGAAGTGTTCCATACCTTTCTTGAGAGGAAATTGATATTTAATATTACCTTCCTTCATATCAATGATAGCACCAACGGTTCGAAGAAAAGGTCTTCCCAATATGATGGGACAAGATGCATTGCATTCAATATCCAAGACAACAAAATCAACGGGGACAAGGTTATTGTTAACGGTAATGCGAACATTATCAACTTTCCCCAAAGGTTTCTTTGTAGAATGATCAGCAAGATTAACATCCAAATAACAATTTTTCAGCGGTGGCAAGTCAAGCATATTATAGATCTTCTTAGGCATAACAGAAATACTTGCACCAAGATCACATAAAGCATTACAATCAAAATCTTTGATCTTCATCTTAATGATGGGCTCCCAACCATCTTCTAGCTTTCTAGGAATAGAGGCTTGGCGTTCTAGTTTGTCTTCTCTAGCTTTTATGAGAGCATTTGTAATATGTTGCGTGAAAGCCAAATTTATAGCACTAGCATTAGGACTTTTAGCAAGTTTTTGTAAGAACTTTATAACTTCAGAGATGTGGCAATCATCAAAATTCAAATCATTATAATCTAAAGCAATGGGATCATCATCCCCAATGTTGGAAAAAATTTCAGCAGTTTTATCACAGGCAGTTTCAGCAGTTTTAGCAGTTTCGGGCAGTTTCTCGCGCTTTGCATTAGAAGTGGAAACATTGCTAACACCAATTCTTTTATTAGTATTAGTAGGAGGTGCAGCAACATGTGTAGCATTAGCATTACTAGTGGTGGTAATAGTCCAAACTTTAGCTATATTATCTTCTTTTTCATTTTCTTCTCTTTCCCACCTAGCACGCAATTCGGCCATCAATCTTATATTCTCATTAATTCTAACTTGGATGGCATTTGCTGTAGTAACAATTTTATTTTCAATATCCCTATTAGGCATAACTTTCGATTTCAAAAGATCAACATCAGCAGCAAGACTATCGACTTTAGAAGCAAGTATATCAATTTTCCCAAGCTTTTCTTCAACAGATTTGTTAAAAGCAGTTTGTGTACTAATAAATTCTTTAAGCATGGCTTCAAGTCCAGGGGGTGTGTTCCTATTATTGTTGTAAGAATTCCCATAATAATTGCCATAGCCGTTGCCATTATTATAAGGATATGGCCTATAGTTGTTACTAGAATTGTTCCGGTAAGCATTGTTGTTGAAATTATTATTTTTAATGAAGTTGACATCAACATGTTCTTCTTGTGCAACCAATGAAGCTAACGGAACATTATTAGGATCGACATTTGTCCTATCATTCACAAGCATAGACATAATAGCATCAATCTTATCACTCAAGGAAGAGGTTTCTTCGACAGAATTTACCTTCTTACCTTGTGGAGCTCTTTCCGTGTGCCATTCAGAGTAATTGATCATCATATTATCGAGAAGCTTTGTTGCTTCACCAAGAGTGATGGACATAAAGGTACCTCCAGCAGCTGAATCCAATAGGTTCTGCGAAGAAAAATTTAGTCCTGCATAGAAGGTTTGGATGATCATCCAAGTAGTCAGTCCATGTGTTTGGCAATTTTTAACCAGAGATTTCATTCTTTCCCATGCTTGTGCAACATGCTCAGTATCCAATTGTTTAAAATTCATTATGCTACTCCTCAAAGATATAATTTTAGTAGGGGGATAATATCTACCAATAAAAGCATCCTTGCATTTAGTCCATGAATCAATACTATTCTTAGGCAGAGATAGCAACCAATCTTTAGCTCTTCCTCTTAATGAGAAAGGGAACAATTTTAATTTTATAATGTCACCATCTACATCTTTATATTTTTGCATTTCACACAATTCAACAAAATTATTGAGATGGGCAGCAGCATCATCAGAACTAACACCAGAAAATTGCTCTCGCATAACAAGATTCAGTAAAGCAGGTTTAATTTCAAAGAATTCTGCTGTAGTAGTAGGTGGAGCAATAGGTGTGCATAAGAAATCATTATTATTTGTGGTTGTGAAGTCACACAACTTAGTATTTTCAGGGGTGGCCATTTTAGCAACAGTAAATAAAGCAAACTAGATAAAGTAAATGCAAGTAACTAATTTTTTTGTGTTTTTGATATAGCAAACGAGATAGCAAATAAAGTAAAACTAGCAACTAATTTTTTTGTATTTTGATTTAGTGCAGCAAACAAAGTAGTAAATAAAACTAAGCAAGACAAAAACAAAGTAAAGAGATTGGGAAGTGGAGACTCCCCTTGCAGCGTGTCTTGATCTCCCCGGCAACGGCGCCAGAAATTTGCTTGATGCGTGTAGTTGACACGTCCGTTGGGAACCCCAAGAGGAAGGTGTGATGCGCACAAGCGGCAAGTTTCCTCGCAAGAAACCAAGGTTTAATCGAACCAGTAGGAGTCAAGAAGCACGTTGAAGGTTGATGGCGGCGGGATGTAGTGCGGCGCAACACCAGGGATTCCGCGCCAACGTGGAACCTGCACAACACAACCAAAGTACTTTGCCCCAACGAAACAAAGTGAGGTTGTCAATCTCACCGGCTTGCTGTAACAAAGGATTAACCGTATTGTGTGGAAGATGATTGTTTGCGTAAAACAAGAAACAAGTATTGCAGTAGATTGTATTTCAGTATAGAGAATTGGACCGGGGTCCACAGTTCACTAGAGGTGTCTCTCCCATAAGATAAACAGCATGTTGGGTGAACAAATTACAGTTGGGCAATTAACAAATAAAGAGGGCATGACCATGCACATACATATTATGATGAGTATAGTGAGATTTAATTGGGCATTACGACAAAGTACATAGACCGCTATCCAAAGATGCATCTATGCCTAAAAAGTCCACCTTCGTGTTATCATCCGAACCCCTCCAAAGATTAAGTTGCTAACAACAGACAATTGCATTAAGTATTGCGCGTAATGTAATCAGTAACTACATCCTCGAACATAGCACCAATGTTTTATCCCTAGTGGCAACAGCACATCCATAATCTTAGAGATTTCTGTCACTTCCCCAGATTCACGGAGACATGAACCCACTATCGAGCATAAATACTCCCTCTTGGAGTTACAAGCATCTACTTGGCCAGAGCATCTACTAGTAACGGAGAGCATGCAAGATCATAAACAACACATAGATATAAATTGATAATCAACATAACAAGTATTCTCTATTCATCGAATCCCAACAAACGCAACATATAGAATTACAGATAGATGATCTTGATCATGTTCGGCAGCTCACAAGACCCGACAATTAAGCACAATGGGGAGAAGACAACCATCTAGCTACTGCTATGGACCCATAGTCCAGGGGTAGACTACTCACACATCACTCCGGAGGCGACCATGGCGGCGTAGAGTCCTCCGGGAGATGATTCCCCTCTTCGGCAGGGTGCCGGAGGCGATCTCCTGAATCCCCCGAGATGGGATTGGCGGCGGCGGCGTCTCTGGAAGGTTTTCCGTATCGTGGCTCTCGGTACTGGGGGTTTCGCGACGGAGGCTTTAAGTAGGTAGAAGGGCAGGTCAGGGGGCAACACGAGGGGCCCACACTATAGGTCGGCGCGGCCAAGGGCCAGGCCGCGCCGCCCTATGGTTTGGCCGCCTCGTGGCCCCACTTCGTCTCCTCTTCGGTCTTCTGGAAGCTTCGTGGCAAAATAGGACCCTGGGCATTGATTTCGTCCAATTCCGAGAATATTTCTTTACTAGGATTTCTGAAACCAAAAACAGCAGAAAACAGCAACTGGCTCTTCGGCATCTTGTTTATAGGTTAGTTCCAGAAAATGCACGAATATGACATAAAGTGTGCATAAAACATGTAGATAACATCAATAATGTGGCATGGAACACAAGAAATTATCGATACGTCGGAGACGTATCAATGATACTTTGCCTCCTATTTATGATGATTATAATGATAGTAGTCTTTTGGTGCCGCCTACTATGGAGGATAAATTTAATTATGATTACAATATGCCTCCTATATTTGATGATAACTACTTTGTTGAATTTGCATTCACTACAATTAATAAGAATGACTATGCTTATGTGGAGAGTAATAATTTTATGCATGAGACTCATGATAAGAATGTTTTGTTTGTTAGTTATATTATTGAGTATGTTCATGATGCTACTGAAAATCTTTATGAGAGAGGAAAATATGGTTGTAGAAATTTTCATGTTACTAAAACACCTCTCTATATGCTAAAATCTTGAAGTTGAGCTTGTCTAGTTTTCCTATGCTTGTTGCATTATGCTTAAATGACTTGTTTATTTACAAGATTCCTTTTTATAGGAAGTGGGTTAGAATGAAATGTGTTTTGAATTTTCTTTTTGATGCTATCTTTTGCTTCAACTCTTATTTCTTGCGAGTGCATCATTAAAAATGCTGAGCCCATCTTAATGGCTATAAAAAAAGAACTTCTTGGGAGATAACCCATGTTTTTATTTTACTACAGTAATTTTGTTTTATATTTGTGTCTTGGAATTTGTTACTACTGTAGCAACCCCTCCTTATCTTTATTTTATTGCATTTGTTGTGCCAAGTAAAGTCTTTGATAGAAAGGTTGATACTAGATTTGGATTACTGCGCAGAAACAGATTTCTGTCTGTCACGAATTTGGGAAGGGTTCTCTGTAGGTAACTCAGAAAAATCTGCCAATTTACGTGAGTGATCCTCAGATATGTACGCAACTTTCATTCAATTTGAGCATTTTCATCTGAGCAAGTCTGGTGCCTCTAAAAAATTCGTCTTTACGGACTGTTCTGTTTTGACAGATTCTGCCTTTTATTTCGCATTGCCTCTTTTGCTGTGTTGGATGGATTTCCTTGTTCCATTGACTTCCAGTAGCTTTGTGCAATGTCCAGAAGTGTTAAGAATGATTATGTCACCTCTGAACATGTGAATTTTTGATTATGCACTAACCCTCTAATGAGTTTGTTTCGAGTTCGGTGTGGAGGAAGTTTTCAAGGGTCAAGAGAGGAGGATGATACAATGTGATCAAGAAGAGTGAAAGCTCTAAGCTTGGGGATGCCCCCGTGGTTCATCCCTGCATATTTCAAGAAGACTCAAGCATCTAAGCTTGGGGATGCCCAAGGCATCCCCTTCTTCATCGACAACATTATCAGGTTCCTCTAATGAAACTATATTTTTATTCCATCACATCTTATTTACTTTACTTGGAGCGCCTGTGTGCTTTTATTTTCATTTTCGTTATTTTCATTCTCTGAAGAAATGCTTGTGTGGGAGAGAGACACGCTCCGCTGGTGCATATGAACACATGTGTTCTTAGCTTTACTTTAATATTCATGGCGAAGATTGAAACTGCTTTGTTCATTGTTATATGGTTGGAAACGGAAAATGCTACATGTGGTAATTGGTATGATGTCTTGAATAATTTGATACTTGGCAATTGTTGTGCTCATGATTAATCTCTTGCATCATATACTTTGCACCTATTAGTGAATAAATACATAGAGCTTGCTAAAATTTGGTTTGCATGATTGGTCTCTCTAAGGTCTAGATATTTTCTAGTAAGGGTCTAACAACAAGGAAGACGGTGTAGAGTCTTATAATGCTTGCAATATGTATTTTATGTGAGTTGTGGTGACCCGGCATACCACTGCATGGTGTAGTATGCAAGTCTGATATAACACCAATGAAACACAGTTCCACGGGTATTATATCGCTCAGAGTGGTACAACAGAAACATATGCTGGTCCAAGGCATGTCTATAGAATTACAACATCGACTCTGTTACATAAGATCATCACAGCCTCCTACTTTACAATGAGGTAAAACTGCAAATAAACTCCAGAAGAACGACTCGTAGTCTAGTCTTATCACGAACTCTATTTGTAGAGTATTTCACTAACTACAGAGGTTAAGAATAGACTCTAGCTAAATAGGAGCTAGGTTTAGGAAGCTAGTTCCCTTCTATGGCGAAACTAGGTTTTCTCCTTGTTGGATGTGGTATCTGACTCCTCTGACAGGGTCCTGTCTCGTGAAGTAGTTGTTGACTCCTCGGTCTTCGAGTTGCACTGTAGATCCTCCTTCGATGCCTCCATATCTAAGCAGGGGATTTAAGAGTGGGATGAGTACGAGCGTACTCAACAAGTTCATTATAGGAAAGAGGTGTTTAATGCACTAGCTACAGCATTAGACCAGAAAGTCTAATACCAATGCAGGTTTTCATAACCATTTCTTCAAAAGGTTGCTTTTATTCAGAAGAACTATGTCCGTCAGCCTTCACCGGTTTACTAGAACTTCATGGAGCTCCTTTCCGGCCGCGTTCGCAGTTCCATATCCCGGAACAGGGAGTGACAGGTCACAGTTTTTTTACGCTCTGCAGAGGTGTGTTGCTTTACCCATAAGAGATCTTAACCTTGGTGCCAACCGGGCAGCTTTCCCGTCCACACTTCCTTCGGTGTGAGGCCCGGTATAAGGTCTAGCCAATCATGTTCCTCCGCTACCTCGAACACCCACCCTTTGTTGCATGCCCCGACCCTGGGTCCTCGCCGGTCCCATTATTCCCACTCACGGGTGAACCCCGACCACGACAACAGTTTGGGACTCGTTAACCAAACTCCTTCGCCGGTAGCTGCAACCCATCATAGACCGCAATACCGTGGGGACTTAAGGCTTCCCCAGCCAACCGCTTGTTCTTCGAGCGACAAGTGTCTACGGACTATGCCGTGGGGACTTAAGGATTCCCCAGCCAACCGCTTGCCCTGATAGATACAAGTGTCTATGGTAAAGCGCATCCGTTGATGAACGAGAGGTGGAAACACTTTTGACTACTCCGTCCCACTCCGGATCTTATGGTTAACACGGGTATTACGGCACAAGAATCACTGGCGACATTTGTTGTTTAATCCTAGATGGATATAAACCCTTGCAATGGAACCTCCACCATATCAACACAATCCATGGTTCCATTGCCCACCACATAGTCATATTCATAGTTATGAAAATAGTGGTTTTTGTTTTTATGCAATAGTGATAATCATAGTACTTTGCAAGTAATTTGATAAAGATACTCAAATGACATGAGCAAGTGATGAACTTGCCTTTCTTGACTGCAAGATTATGCAGGCAAGGTCTTCGATACGCAATAACTCCAAATTCTGAAATAGCATCATCGTCCGGTAAGGACGATGTTTAAAAGATTGGCAAGGATGCAATAATGCATAAGTATGAGATGCAATCGCTCTAAGCGTGACCTAACCCCGATGATTTAGGATCAGTGAGTTGTAATGATTGGTTCGGGGTGTGTTGCACTTTTAGAGTGATTTACAAACAAGGTTCTTATTTAAGAATTGGTTGCTTGTTATCATAAACAGGTGTTGTAATAAATCATAATAATAACACTAATAGCACATAACAATAGCATTTGGTATAATTCTAACATGTAATGAATAGTGGTTGGTTTTAGCACTATATGGCATGGTTAATGATTAATTATCATATAGTTCAAAAGGATAACTTTTGAAGAACATGTTCTTGGATAAAGAACAAGTATGATAATTAGGTTGGTGGGGTTCTATGGTTGACTATGGTTTCATCTAGTTTCTGGAGTAAGTACTAGGTTGGATCCTAATAAGGTTGGATTAATTAGCAACTAGGCTTGAATGGTTTTACTTAAGCATAAGCACTTAAGCAATTAGTTATACATGGTTGCTATCATGGTGGGTTCATCTTGTTGGTGATAGCTAGGTAGGGTTTATAGGTCCTATAAGCAGGGTTGATGATGATTCTTTATTTACTTCAAAAGAATAACTTTTCAAGAACATACTTCTTAAATAATAAGAAGTATATCAATTAGGGTTTAGGTGGTCTAGGTTTTACTGTTGGTTCTATTAAGTAAAGAATAAGTGGCTCCTAAATGGGATGGTTGATAAGTATCCAACACTAGTGGGGTTTAGTGGAGTAGGGAATGTAGGGTTTTCATCAATCATGGTTACTATTAGGGTTCAATACAATGGTGTGATGCTAAGTATGGATAACTAAGTTTGGTGTCTTAGTAGATAGGAACTAGGGTTGGTCCTATTTGATCAGCTAAGCATGAACACATGTAATACCAATGTATTAGAGGTGGGTCTCTATTATTTTATGAAGACTTGGCAATTGTTTAGTTGCTACTATGGAGCTATGGATACAAAGTAAGTATTATGATCATAAGTTCCAACCTAGGGTTTAGGTTGGAGGCAATTTAAGGTTCTCATGTAATAATAAAGCTAGGTTTCTAAATGAACCTAGGGTTTAGGATTGCACATGAAATGATGAATTCATGTTTTTCTACCATACGGAACTAGGGCTTTCTAATTACCCTATAATTCTTGGATTAATAACTTCATTATCAAGTTGAAGTTATTAATGAGTTTAAAATAAAAATAATATTGGATTTGACATTTTATTATTTTTAATGAATTTAATAATTAAGGTAACTATTAATTAGGGTTTAAATCTCTCAATTAAAGATTTAACAAATAACAAATAAAGAAAATTAGTTTTAATGTTTTCTTTATTTATTTACTAGTTTTTATTTACTTTTGGAAATTTTTGACTAATTATTGAATTTTAATTGAATTTAGAATTTAAAAGAAAATGCTTAGTTAACAAGTATTAAATAATTGAATTTTTATTAAAAGTAAAAAATTTCATTTTATATTTTTATTGGATAGAGTTTAGTTTTCTAAGAATTCTGATATCTCATTTATATTTTTCTTTGTTTTTATGAATTTTCTAGGTAATTTCAAAGTTTCAGTATTTAATGAAATTGAAACAAAATAAAATAAATCTAAACCTACCCGGGCTTTACACCCACAGAGACACTGACCCGTGGGCCAGAGTCCACATCACCTGCCATGCGTTGCTTGACTGGTCAAAATTGCCAACGTGGCAATTTGTCACGGTGGCCGGCGGACTGTGGCGACGGTCGCCGGAGTTATGCTCACCCCGCGGGCAAACCATCCACTCCACGAGGCCCAGCACGACGCGGTGAATCTAACCGTACCAGCGCCGCCAGCTAATAACCACCGGAGCATGGCTGGCGATGATGTGCTGCGGCGGCGGAAAAGGAACGACGACGAGGCGGCACTACAGGGCATAATCGAGCAGGCCAGGGACACGGTGAGATGCAGGAGCTCACCAGGAGGCTGTAGGGCTTGGTGGCGAGGTCAATGGGGGCCTATGTCGCCGGAATTCATGGCGCCGGTGTCGGGGAAGACGAGGTCATCGGCGACGATTCTGACCGCGGCGGCTCGATTCCTTTTGCAGGATGAACAAGTCAACCATGGCGATTTCAATGGTAGTCTCGGCGAGGTTCGGGGTGGTCTCTATCGACAGCGACGGCCGGGGTCCGTGCGGCTAGGGTTTCGGAATTGGGGGCGAAATGTGAGGCAGAGGAAGAAGAAAGTGAACTAGGGTTCATCTTGATCCTTTATACTGCTCCAGAGCGCGCCTAGTCACTACGTCGAGCCAGGGGAGGTCGACAGCGAGATGGAGGGGCGAGCACGTCGTCGTGCTGTCGTCCCCGCGCCCAGAGAGGATGAGGACGAAGCCCCTCCCGTTGATATTTCAACGAAGAGGTACTGGGCTGATGTTGGGCCGATGCTGCTGGGCTGTTGGTGGGCTGCTCGGCCAGGTAAGCTAGGTAAGGTTTTTTCTCCTCCTTTTCTTTTTCTGTTTTTATTTTCTGTTTTATAATTTACCAAATTGAACTCATAATTGAATTCTATTATTTTTGGCAGGTGTCTCAATTGTGTTATTTCAACGAGCATGTAGTACAGTAACTATTTCACCACTTTCTTATTTGTAGGAAGTATTTTATATTTGATTAAATTTAATACAGGTAGAATTACTCAAAATAGCTAATGGAAAAGAGTTAATTTTCTTATTTAAATTTCCTTTTCCTTATAGATCAAAACTTTTGGAATGATTGGAGTTAATTTTGTTAACTCAGAGTATCTCATAGATGGTTATTAGTGCTTGGTTTCTATTTGACAAATTAATCACTTGCATGTTAGTTTATGTGAGCAACATTTTATTAGGGTTTTGTAGGTTGGATGATAATCCCATATTCATTAGCAGTTGTGATAGGGTCTATTAACACTTTGAATTTATTTAGAGTAGATATTACTCTCCTCAAGGTTGGGTCTTAATTATATAGATCAGTGGTTGGTATGAGTAGTTATTCACCACACATGGGTTTTAATTGTGAGTACAAACACTAGATGTTTCTTAGGTTTAATTAGGGAAGCATAGAATTTATCTAATGAGCAATTGGTTTGAATCTCAATTATGGTCTGGTTTTATAATTGTAATCACCCAAGTTATTCACAACTAGGTTCGAGATATAGTTCTGGGTTGTGGAGTTGAGATGACACCATAATGTATGTGCTAGGGTTTAATCTCCCCTAACCATGATAAGGTGGTAGTTTACTTAACATTTTATGTTCTCCTCTAGTTACTATGATGTTGAGAATTAGTTTTATCTTCTACCAATTGGCTTCTATTGTTAACCTCAATTTATCATTTAAGTAACTACATTGGTTATAGTTCTTTTTATAGTTAACTTTGGTCATATGGATATATGGTTTCTCACCATATAAAGTATAGAGTTTTACTCTAAGGTTTTCTTATGTTTCTTAAGTGAAGAATATGTGGAATGTAGATATGGTAGAATTCTACTTATGATCACCAATTGATTCACAAGTTAAGGTTGGAATATAAGCCTAGGGTTGCTTACTAGTTACCTCCCTATGATTTCATGTGGTGAATGAGATCTACTTATCCTATTAGGGTTTATTCTCAATACCTCAAGTTCTTAGGGTTTATGATCATCACTTAATTAATAATGATCAAGGTTTGGCTTCCTAAGGATCTCTCATTAAATGGGGTTCTCACTTCCATGATCAAGTATTGTCTTGATCAGCTAAGGTATAGTACTTCTGATTTACCTTCTTGAATGGAACTACTATGGTTGCCTCATTAGTTTATATCCCAGGAGATGCCTGAGATATTCTCTTAGAGTTCTCTTACTGAATGATGATTTAATCATCAAGATGTATGGGTAGTTCTCTCCCTCAATTCCAAGTGTTGCCTCAACTAACTTGAGTGTAGCACCAAAGCTTGAGCTCTCTTTCATAGGAATAGTTTAATCAAGGTTTTATGGTGTACTCCTAATATCTCCTTAGGTATCTAGGCTAAGATTCCATTTGTCTAACTTGGTTGAATTAATCTCCTCCTTACTTTATCAATTCATTGATATGGTATTATTTCATGTGACATTAGGTTATCTCACCACTCCAAGGGAAATGGTTTTCAACCTAATACTTTAGTTCAAAGGTTGTCCTTGATTCTTAAATAGGTCAAGCTAGAATTAGTATGATTGGTCTCTCTCATTTGGGAAGGTCTTTAATACTAACCTAAGGTTAGGCTCCATAGAGAATGATGTGGTCACCAATATCTATGGTTTAATATAATTGGGTTTTCTCTCTAGAGATGGTCTGGAATAATATCCTAGGTTTCTCTTAAAGATGATGATTTGAATACTTGGATGTATATCCAAGGTTTAACTCAAGGTTTGTTAATGCTTCTCTAATAATTATAATAGAACTCTCATCTCTCTAGGTTTGATGTGTATTAACTTGGGATAGAGAAGAATATCTATTCCTGGAATGGATCTTCTTGTTATAATTCCAATGTTGAAATGGAATGAATACCATGAGGTTTCATGGTAGGATCATAGATAGTTTAAGACATGGAGAAGATAAGTGAAGAATGGTTTCTCCATTTTACTGTTACTTGATTTGCAATTGAAGTGATGTTCATATGCTATGGCAAGGATTACTATATTATATTCTTTTATAAGATCAAGCAATTGATCATTGAGTAAAATGTTGTTGTGTTGATTATTAGTTTCATTTGATCTAACCCCTTAGATCAAATCATCTCTACCCAAAACAAGGTTTTAGCAAAGTCACATTGAGGTTTATAGCGCTTGACTTGATGAGCTACTTCAATTCCACCAAGGTCAAGTGAAACTTCAGTTATTGTGACTGTTTTACTTTAAAGCGCGAAAATTCCCCAGATTTTCTATGCATGAATGCAATGCACACATCTGTTTCCTCTAATTTTGTAACCCCAATACCTGGGATATTACAGTCTCTACCCCTTAAACTAAACTTCGTCCTCGAAGTTTGATCTCTCTCATGTTTAGGAGTGTGAAACTGACTTATGCAGACCACGACTTGTCTTGAACTCCGTGGTGATCTTGGTGGATATAATTAAATATATCCCTTGTCCAGATTCTTCCTGGAATCCATTAGTATCTGTCTCTGAACCATGGTTCTTTACTTTGATACATTGATTTCTTCCAACTCTATAAGCTTGTTTCCTTTCCCATTGAAGATTCAATGATTGAGACTTCTTCTGATGCTGCTAGTCTTAACTGAAGACTAATTTGATAACATACTCCTATTTGGTAAATAGGTCTTTGTTTTCCCTTACTACCGAAAGTGCAATAATGGTGCTTGGTAAGGTACTTAACATGGAAATGATCATGATGGTTTATTCCTCTAAGAATGGATTAGACTCATTTAGTCCATCCAATCATGGTTTATAGTTTATACCTATAACTATTTTGGTTCTTTAGGTTCCATGAAAGGAATCTTTCAATTAGACTTTAGTTTTGGTATAGTCAATCTCCTTCAATCTTTGACCTTCTTGAGCTGTATTTGGTCTATGGTATTTCCTTCATCCAACTTCATTATCCTTATCTTACTTGAGCTTTCGTACTTCTGAGTAAGTATTACTCACTTTCTCAAGTTATAGTCCACTTCTTACTTTCTCGAGGTATGAACCTCGGCTTCTGGTCTGACATCCTTCTGAAAGTAGTGTTCGTTAATCTTATGAAAATAAGATCGAACTTCCTCTCAGATCAGACCTTCTGCTTCGATCTAGCTTAAAGTATTGAGTAATTGTATATCCAACTCAATCTTTACTCTACCCCTTAGAGTTTTCTTATGTTCTTCAACTCCTTTTGTTCCAACTATTGGACTTATGGTTAGAATATTGGTCTAGGTCTAGTTTATGGTTATACTCTTCTTAGGTTTTGCGAAGAATATTTGTGGTGTATCCACTCAATTGTGGACATCCAATGTGAATCTTTTGACTAAATGATTATAGGTCAGTGTTATTTGGCTAACAAAGTTTTATTTGTTCATAATTTCTTGGTACAAATAATCCAATTATGGACTACCTGATACCAATTGTGGCTATTTGTTATCTAAAAAGGTACTCTATTATAGGTTTTGATCAACTGGACGAGACATCCTCTACTTTATCTCGCAGTATTGATCCTATACCAATTGTGGTCTTCTGATATCAACTATGGTCTTCTTATATCTGCTATGGTTTCATAGGTCATCTTCCTTTTTCGAGGGTTTATTGTTGCAAGAAAACCACTAGCTGACACTATGATTATAGTATCCTAAGTGATTTCCCATGCATTCCCTCTTCTATATTAACTATGGATCTGCTTGAGCTTCACCATAATCATCATATTTCTCACCTTCATGCTTCTTCTGTACTAAAGTACTCCTCTGTTGAGGTAAAGCATGAGTTTTGGTTGATACTACCTTCTGAATATTGTGGTTGCTTCCCACAACTTTGTTTCCTTTCTTCTAATGAACCTTCATCTTGTCTTCAGAATCTTCAGAATTCGTCACTTCCTCACACGAATACCATTACCCTCTAGATCTATAGCATCAAGTAAGAACTTGATATTGCAACATGCATTTGCATATCAAAGTCTAACCTCATGTATGGATCTAGTCAAACAATGAAAATCCAATAAAATCCAAGAAGATTCAGCTTTGTGCATATAATACACACCATCATAAGCCTGAATATAATAGTTGAGTAAGACATCTCGAAACATCAGGCTCTGATGTGTAGTACAAAACACCACATAATATAGGTTTATATCGTGATACTTAGCACGAGTATATGGGAATCTACTATTTGTCTCAACATTTACCTTAATTGCACAATTGCAAAGAGATAAACTTGACATCAAGTGGTCTGGGATCGTTGTGGTTAACCTAATTTTCTTTGGAAGTACTAACTTAGCTTCCATTTTGTTGAGGACTACTTCACATGATATGTTTAGGTTCTAACATTGCTACTCTAAACACATAACTATGGAAAAATAGCTCCTATACTTCCCTGTGTTTCTATTGTAAAACTATGGTCATGATGTGCTTGGCACACTTCCCATATTTTTGGAACACAAATCTTGCTTTGTTGTTGAACACATGACTTCTTATTGTACTCCTCCTAAGTATTTATGATGATCTATTCCATCACATAATGATTCCCAAGTGAATCATATGTGATTACTATTTCTACCATGTAAGTAGACATATATTATTCCTATCACTCTTCCTTATTTCCCATGATTGACTTATCATGGTCTATACTACCTCATATCACTTGTTTTTATCACTTACTATCAGTTGTTTTACAAGTTTGGATAACTTATTACTCATTACTTAACTTGGTCTACATCTTCTATGAGGATATCTTAATTATCTTCATCACTTGATATTACTCCTATTTCAATTCTGGATAATTCTTACTTAAACCATAATATATGTTGGTACACATCTTCCAATAGGATATCTTCCTTATGGTTGTATCCTCTCTTTGGACTACCATGTATTGTATACCAACTGTGATCTACTCATTTATTGTTTTAAGGACTTAATGGTGTACTATATGTTTGGGATTAGTTAACTAACTTTACTTAGTAAAGATGGTTAAGAAAGGTTGACTTAAGTGTGTCAGGATTATTCTCAAGTGAATATCCATCTCAAGTCATAAGAAGATTTGGTTCAACTAAGACAACTTCCTATAGACACTACCAATCCTATAGGTCTCATTTAAAGGGTTTTAATCCTAAGGTCAAAGCATTTGCTCTGATACCAACTGTGGTGACCCGGCATACCACTGCATGGTGTAGTATGCAAGTCTGATATAACACCAATGAAACACAGTTCCACGGGTATTATATCGCTCAGAGTGGTACAACAGAAACATATGCGGGTCCAAGGCATGTCTATAGAATTACAACATCGACTCTGTTACATAAGATCATCACAGCCTCCTACTTTACAATGAGGTAAAACTGCAAATAAACTCCAGAAGAACGACTCGTAGTCTAGTCTTATCACGAACTCTATTTGTAGAGTATTTCACTAACTACAGAGGCTAAGAATAGACTCTAGCTAAATAGGAGCTAGGTTTAGGAAGCTAGTTTCCTTCTATGGCTAAACTAGGTTTTCTCCTTGTTGGATGTGGTATCTGACTCCTCTGACAGGGTCCTGTCTCGTGAAGTAGTTGTTGACTCCTCGGTCTTCGAGTTGCACTGTAGATCCTCCTTCGATGCCTCCATATCTAAGCAGGGGATTTAAGAGTGGGATGAGTACGAGCGTACTCAACAAGTTCATTATAGGAAAGAGGTGTTTAATGCACTAGCTACAGCATTAGACCAGAAAGTCTAATACCAATGCAGGTTTTCATAACCATTTCTTCAAAAGGTTGCTTTTATTCAGAAGAACTATGTCCGTCAGCCTTCACCGGTTTACTAGAACTTCATGGAGCTCCTTTCCAGCCGCATTCGCAGTTCCATATCCCGGAACAGGGAGTGACAGGTCACAGTTTTTTTACACTCTGCAGAGGTGTGTTGCTTTACCCATAAGAGATCTTAACCTTGGTGCCAACCGGGCAGCTTTCCCGTCCACACTTCCTTCGGTGTGAGGCCCGGTATAAGGCCTAGCCAATCATGTTCCTCCGCTACCTCGAACACCCACCCTTTGTTGCATGCCCCGACCCTGGGTCCTCGCCGGTCCCATTATTCCCACTCACGGGTGGACCCCGACCACGACAACAGTTTGGGACTCGTTAACCAAACTCCTTCGCCGGTATCTGCAACCCATCATAGACCGCAATACCGTGGGGACTTAAGGCTTCCCCAGCCAACCGCTTGTTCTTCGAGCGACAAGTGTCTACGGACTATGCCGTGGGGACTTAAGGCTTCCCCAGCCAACCGCTTGCCCTGACAGATACAAGTGTCTACGGTAAAGCGCATCCGTTGATGAACGAGAGGTGGAAACACTTTTGACTACTCCGTCCCACTCTGGATCTTATGGTTAACACGGGTATTACGGCACAAGAATCACTGGCGACATTTGTTGTTTAATCCTAGATGGATATAAACCCTTGCAATGGAACCTCCACCATATCAACACAATCCATGGTTCCATTGCCCACCACATAGTCATATTCATAGTTATGAAAATAGTGGTTTTGGTTTTTATGCAATAGTGATAATCATAGTACTTTGCAAGTAATTTGATAAAGATACTCAAATGACATGAGCAAGTGATGAACTTGCCTTTCTTGACTGCAAGATTATGCAGGCAAGGTCTTCGATACGCAATAACTCCAAATTCTGAAATAGCATCATCGTCCGGTAAGGACGATGTTTAAAAGATTGGCAAGGATGCAATAATGCATAAGTATGAGATGCAATCGCTCTAAGCGTGACCTAACCCCGATGGTTTAGGATCAGTGAGTTGTAATGATTGGTTCGGGGTGTGTTGCACTTTTAGAGTGATTTACAAACAAGGTTCTTATTTAAGAATTGGTTGCTTGTTATCATAAATAGGTGTTGTAATAAATCATAATAATAACACTAATAGCACATAACAATAGCATTTGGTATAATTCTAACATGTAATGAATAGTGGTTGGTTTTAGCACTATATGGCATGGTTAATGATTAATTATCATATAGTTCAAAAGGATAACTTTTCAAGAACATGTTCTTTGATAAAGAACAAGTATGATAATTAGGTTTGTGGGGTTCTATGGTTGACTATGGTTTCATCTAGTTTCTAGAGTAAGTATTAGGTTGGATCCTAACAAGGTTGGATTAATTAGCAACTAGGCTTGAATGGTTTTACTTAAGCATAAGCACTTAAGCAATTAGTTATACATGGTTGCTATCATGGTGGGTTCATCTTGCTGGTGATAGCTAGGTAGGGTTTATAGGTCCTATAAGCAGGGTTGATGATGATTCTTTATTTACTTCAAAAGAATAACTTTTCAAGAACATACTTCTTAAATAATAAGAAGTATATCAATTAGGGTTTAGGTGGTCTAGGTTTTACTGTTGGTTCTATTAAGTAAAGAATAAGTGGCTCCTAAATGGGATGGTTGATAAGTATCCAACACCAGTGGGGTTTAGTGGAGTAGGGAATGTAGGGTTTTCATCAATCATGGTTACTATTAGGGTTCAATAAAATGGTGTGATGCTAAGTATGGATAACTAAGTTTGGTGTCTTAGTAGATAGGAACTAGGGTTGGTCCTATTTGATCAGCTAAGCATGAACACATGTAATACCAATGTATTAGAGGTGGGTCTCTATTATTTTATGAAGACTTGGCAATTGTTTAGTTGCTACTATGGAGCTATGGATACAAAGTAAGTATTATGATCATAAGTTCCAACCTAGGGTTTAGGTTGGAGGCAATTTAAGGTTCTCATGTAATAATAAAGCTAGGTTTCTAAATGAACCTAGGGTTTAGGATTGCACATGAAATGATGAATTCATGTTTTTCTACCATATGGAACTAGGGTTTTCTAATTACCCTATAATTCTTGGATTAATAACTTCATTATCAAGTTGAAGTTATTAATGAGTTTAAAATAAAAATAATATTGGATTTGACATTTTATTATTTTTAATGAATTTAATAATTAAGGTAACTATTAATTAGGGTTTAAATCTCTCAATTAAAGATTTAACAAATAACAAATAAAGAAAATTAGTTTTAATGTTTTCTTTATTTATTTACTGGTTTTTATTTACTTTTGGAAATTTTTCACTAATTATTGAATTTTAATTGAATTTAGAATTTAAAAGAAAATGCTTAATTAACAAGTATTAAATAATTGAATTTTTATTAAAAATAAAAATTTCATTTTATATTTTTATTGGATAGAGTTTAGTTTTCTAAGGATTCTGGTATCTCATTTATATTTTTCTTTGTTTTTATGAATTTTCTAGGTAATTTCAAAGTTTCAGTATTTAATGAAATTGAAACAAAATAAAAGAAATCAAAACCTACCCGGGCTTTACACCCACAGAGACACTGACCCGTGGGCCAGAGTCCACATCACCTGCCACGCGTTGCTTGACTGGTCAAAATTGCCAACGTGGCAATTTGTCACGGTGGCCGGCGGACTGTGGCGACGGTCGCCGGAGTTATGCTCACCCCGCGGGCAAACCATCCACTCCACGAGACCCAGCACGACGCGGTGAATCTAACCGTACCAGCGCCGCCAGCTAATGACCACCGGAGCATGGCCGGCGATGATGTGCTGCGGCGGCGGAAAAGGAACAGCGACGAGGCGGCACTACAGGGCATAATCGAGCAGGCCAGGGACACGGTGAGATGCAGGAGCTCACCAGGAGGCTGTAGGGCTTGGTGGCGAGGTCAATGGGGGCCTATGTCGCCGGAATTCATGGCGCCGGTGTCGGGGAAGACGAGGTCATCGGCGACGATTCTGACCGCGGCGGCTCGATTCCTTTTGCAGGATGAACAAGTCAACCATGGCGATTTCAATGGTAGTCTCGGCGAGGTTCGGGGTGGTCTCTATCGACGGCGACGGCCGGGGTCCGTGCGGCTAGGGTTTCGGAATTGGGGGCGAAATGTGAGGCAGAGGAAGAAGAAAGTGAACTAGGGTTCGTCTTGATCCTTTATACGGCTCCAGAGCGCGCCTAGTCACTACGTCGAGCCAGGGGAGGTCGACAGCGAGATGGAGGGGCGAGCACGTCGTCGTGCTGTCGTCCCCGCGCCCAGAGAGGATGAGGACGAAGCCCCTCCCGTTGATATTTCAACGAAGAGGTACTGGGCTGATGTTGGGCCGATGCTGCTGGGCTGTTGGTGGGCTGCTCGGCCAGGTAAGCTAGGTAAGGTTTTTTCTCCTCCTTTTCTTTTTCTGTTTTTATTTTCTGTTTTATAATTTACCAAATTGAACTCATAATTGAATTCTATTATTTTTGGCAGGTGTCTCAATTGTGTTATTTCAACGAGCATGTAGTACAGTAACTATTTCACCACTTTCTTATTTGTAGGAAGTATTTTATATTTGATTAAATTTAATACAGGTAGAATTACTCAAAATAGCTAATGGACATGAGTTAATTTTCTTATTTAAATTTCCTTTTCCTTATAGATCAAAACTTTTGGAATGATTGGAGTTAATTTTGTTAACTCAGAGTATCTCATAGATGGTTATTAGTGCTTGGTTTCTATTTGACAAATTAATCACTTGCATGTTAGTTTATGTGAGCAACATTTTATTAGGGTTTTGTAGGTTGGATGATAATCCCATATTCATTAGCAGTTGTGATAGGGTCTATTAACACTTTGAATTTATTTAGAGTAGATATTACTCTCCTCAAGGTTGGGTCTTAATTATATAGATCAGTGGTTGGTATGAGTAGTTATTCACCACACATGGGTTTTAATTGTGAGTACAAACACTAGATGTTTCTTAGGTTTAATTAGGGAAGCATAGAATTTATCTAATGAGCAATTGGTTTGAATCTCAATTATGGTCTGGTTTTATAATTGTAATCACCCAAGTTATTCACAACTAGGTTCGAGATATAGTTCTGGGTTGTGGAGTTGAGATGACACCATAATGTATGTGCTAGGGTTTAATCTCCCCTAACCATGATAAGGTGGTAGTTTACTTAACATTTTATGTTCTCCTCTAGTTACTATGATGTTGAGAATTAGTTTTATCTTCTACCAATTGGCTTCTATTGTTAACCTCAATTTATCATTTAAGTAACTACATTGGTTATAGTTCTTTTTATAGTTAACTTTGGTCATATGGATATATGGTTTCTCACCATATAAAGTATAGAGTTTTACTCTAAGGTTTTCTTATGTTTCTTAAGTGAAGAATATGTGGAATGTAGATATGGTAGAATTCTACTTATGATCACCAATTGATTCACAAGTTAAGGTTGGAATATAAGCCTAGGGTTGCTTACTAGTTACCTCCCTATGATTTCACGTGGTGAATGAGATCTACTTATCCTATTAGGGTTTATTCTCAATACCTCAAGTTCTTAGGGTTTATGATCATCACTTAATTAATAATGATCAAGGTTTGGCTTCCTAAGGATCTCTCATTAAATGGGGTTCTCACTTCCATGATCAAGTATTGTCTTGATCAGCTAAGGTATAGTACTTCTGATTTACCTTCTTGAATGGAACTACTATGGTTGCCTCATTAGTTTATATCCCAGGAGATGCCTGAGATATTCTCTTAGAGTTCTCTTACTGAATGATGATTTAATCATCAAGATGTATGGGTAGTTCTCTCCCTCAATTCCAAGTGTTGCCTCAACTAACTTGAGTGTAGCACCAAAGCTTGAGCTCTCTTTCATAGGAATAGTTTAATCAAGGTTTTATGGTGTACTCCTAATATCTCCTTAGGTATCTAGGCTAAGATTCCATTTGTCTAACTTGGTTGAATTAATCTCCTCCTTACTTTATCAATTCATTGATATGGTATTATTTCATGTGACATTAGGTTATCTCACCACTCCAAGGGAAATGGTTTTCAACCTAATACTTTAGTTCAAAGGTTGTCCTTGATTCTTAAATAGGTCAAGCTAGAATTAGTATGATTGGTCTCTCTCATTTGGGAAGGTCTTTAATACTAACCTAAGGTTAGGCTCCATAGAGAATGATGTGGTCACCAATATCTATGGTTTAATATAATTGGGTTTTCTCTCTAGAGATGGTCTGGAATAATATCCTAGGTTTCTCTTAAAGATGATGATTTGAATACTTGGATGTATATCCAAGGTTTAACTCAAGGTTTGTTAATGCTTCTCTAATAATTATAATAGAACTCTCATCTCTCTAGGTTTGATGTGTATTAACTTGGGATAGAGAAGAATATCTATTCCTGGAATGGATCTTCTTGTTATAATTCCAATGTTGAAATGGAATGAATACCATGAGGTTTCATGGTAGGATCATAGATAGTTTAAGACATGGAGAAGATAAGTGAAGAATGGTTTCTCCATTTTACTGTTACTTGATTTGCAATTGAAGTGATGTTCATATGCTATGGCAAGGATTACTATATTATATTCTTTTATAAGATCAAGCAATTGATCATTGAGTAAAATGTTGTTGTGTTGATTATTAGTTTCATTTGATCTAACCCCTTAGATCAAATCATCTCTACCCAAAACAAGGTTTTAGCAAAGTCACATTGAGGTTTATAGCGCTTGACTTGATGAGCTACTTCAATTCCACCAAGGTCAAGTGAAACTTCAGTTACTGTGACTGTTTTTGATAAGGGGTTGTCCGATCTTCTCAGTAAGCGACGGGTGGTGATGAACACGCGATGGTAGCAGCGGATGGAATCGATGATATGAGGAGGATAACTTGTATGACGCCGACGAAGTCTCTCGATTGATTCCTGATGCCAATGTAACAGCTCTCAACCCTGTAAGATATTCGCAACTCCACACACTTGCGCACGTAGCCGTCGACCACGAAGCGGTAAATTGCAATCTTCTAATCCCCAATGGAACAGCAGATCACACACAAACTTTCAGTAGCATATAACTCCAGATCAATGCGAATTGGAGAGTAGTATTCAATAGTTTTGCATAGCAAACAACTAAGAACTAGGGTTTATCTTAAACTTGGTCTAAAGCAACTTTGGGGGCGTCCCAGGGACTTATATAGGCGTTCGGGACGACCTCAGGTCGAAAAAGTACGGAAATAACCGACCCAGAATAGATCTGGTCGAGACAGACTCGGACTCGGCCGGTCTGGGGGCCGGTCGACCGGGCCTGGGACCGGGTGGTCCGGTCCTAGACCGGGTCTGTGACCGGGCGGAAACTGGACGAAGGGTCCGTGTTCCCTGGATGTGGCCCGGATGGCACCGGTTCAAAACCCGGTTGGCGACCGGGTGGCCCGGTTCCACGGCCGGTCTGACCGGGCCTGGGACCGGCCTGAAGATCTCCTCCTCTCGCGCATGCCTCCCGCTCCTCCCTCGCGCGTCCATGAGATGTCTTCACGTCCAGCTCCATGTCCAGCTTCACGTCCAGCTTCACGTCCAGCTTCTTGTCCAGCTGCTCCTCTCCTCCTCGTGCGATGCTTGATTCCTCCTCATACCTGATCATACACAAGTAATACGACTTAGGTAGTATAAAGTTCTCGTCGATCAAAGTATCGTTTAGGAACAAGTTCACCTGTTGTTTAAGTAGCTTCGCACGAGCTCGTGTCATTGGTCCAATCCTAACTTCATTGGACTTGAGCTTCACAGCTTCATCTTCATCTTGCAATGACGGAGGTAGTAGTGAGGTATGGATGTCCTCATCATCTCCCCCCCTTCAAAAGGCGTCGACCTCGACGCTCCAAGGTCTTCTCCGTCATATGGTGTCAAATCAGCAACATTGAAAGAATTACTGACACCAAACTCATCAACTGGAAGATCTATCGAGTATGCATTATCATTGATCTTGGCAAGCACTTTGTAAGGACCAGCACCACGAGGCTTCAACTTAGACTTCCGCAGCTTCGGGAACCTATCCTTGCGAAAATGTACCCAGACCATATCACCAGGCTTGAACAACATCTCTTTGCGCGTCTTATTCATCCTTGCAGCATTGCTCTTGCCTTTCTTTTCTATCAACTCTTTAGTCTTCACATGGATCTTACGCACAAAATCTGCCCTCTTGGATGCCTCCATATTAACTCTCTCATGTATGGGCAAAGGCAACAAGTCAAGTGGAGTAATGGGTTTGAAACCATACACCACCTCAAAAGGACACAGCTCCGTGGTAGAGTGTACCGCCCTGTTGTAAGCAAACTCCACATGCGGCAAACACTCTTCCCACTCCTTCAGGTTCTTCTTGATCATGGATCTCAACAATTGTGACAAGGTTCGATTCACCACTTCAGTTTGACCATCAGTTTGGGGATGACAAGTAGTACTGAACAGTAGCTTTGTCCCCAGCTTTCCCCAAAGTGTCTTCCAAAAGTAGCTCATGAACTTCACATCACGATCAGAAACAATAGTCTTCGGGACTCCATGTAGTCGAACAATCTCCCTGAAAAACAGGTTAGCAATATGCGACGCATCGTCGCTTTTGTGGCAGGCAATAAAGTGTGACATTTTAGAAAATCTGTCCACTACCACAAATATAGAATCATGGCCTCTCTTAGTACGCGGCAAACCCAACACAAAATCCATACTAATATCCTCCCAAGGTGTAGTAGGTGCCGGTAAAGGAGTATACAAACCGTGAGGCTTCAGCTTGGACTTGGACTTGTTGCAAGTAATGCACCTCTTCACATACCTGTCCACGTCCCGCCTCATCTTTGGCCAATAAAAGTGATCAGCGAGCATGAGTAGCGTCTTCTCACGCCCAAAGTGACCCATCAAACCTCCAGCATGTGATTCCTGCAATAAGAGCAAACGCACAGACGATTCTGGAACACATAGTTTGTTAGCTCTAAACAAGAACCCATCGTGTATGTGATACTTTTCCCATGCTTTACCAATAACACACAAGCGGTATGGTTCAGCAAAATCATGATCAGTCGCATATAAATCACATAACACCTCTAATCCAGGAATTTTAACATCAAGATGGGTTAATAGCATAGTCTTCCTAGATAGAGCATCAGCCACAATATTATCTTTTCCCTTCTTATGCTTAATAATGTACGGAAAAGACTCAATGAACTCAACCCACTTAGCAAGACGCCTATGCAAAGTAGATTGGGCTTTCAGATATTTCAAAGCTTCATGATCAGAATGTATGATAAATTCTTTTGGCCACAAATAATGTTGCCAAACCTCAAGAACTCTAATTAAAGCATACAATTCTTTATCATATATTGGATAGTTCAACTTAGCACCAGAAAGTTTCTCAGAAAAATATGCAATTGGGCGACCCTCTTGCATCAACACACCACCAATTCCAATACCACTAGCATCACATTCAATCTCAAATTGCTTATTGAAATCAGGAAGTGCAAGCAACGGTGCAGAAGTTAACAATCGTTTCAGTTCATCAAAAGCATGATCTTGGGCAACGCCCCACTCAAAGACAACACCCTTTTTAGTCAATTCATTCAAAGGTGCAGCAATAGTAGAAAAATTGGGCACAAAACGGCGATAAAACCCAGCTAGACCATGAAAACTTCTAACTTGACTCACATTCATGGGAGTAGGCCAATTTTGAATAGCTTCAATTTTAGACACATCTACTTCTACTCCATGCTTAGAGACAACATAACCCAGAAATATGACCTTATCTTTGCAAAATGTGCACTTCTCAAGATTACCATAGAGTTTACTATCACGCAACACTTGCAAAACATGTCGAATATGTATAATATGATCAGATTCATTGCGGCTGTAGATTAATATGTCATCAAAATACACAACCACAAACTTGCCAATAAAATCACGCAAAACATGGTTCATCAGTCTCATGAAAGTGCTAGGTGCATTAGTTAAACCAAAGGCATTACTAACCACTCATATAAACCAAATTTTGTTTTAAAGGCGGTTTTCCACTCATCCCCTTCTTTCATCCTAATTTGATGATAACCACTACGCAAATCAATTTTAGTGAAAACAGCAGCACCACTCAATTCATCTAGCATATCCTCTAAACGGGGAATAGGATGACGATATCGAATAGTAATGTTGTTTATCGCTCTACAATCTACGCACATACGCCATGTACCATCTTTCTTAGGAACAAGAATAACAGGAACAGCACAAGGACTAAGGCTTATGCGGATATAACCTTTGTCGAGTAGCGCTTGTACTTGCTTCTGTATCTCCTTCGTTTCTTCGGGGTTCGTTCTATATGGCGCCCTATTGGGCAGCGATGCTCCGGGGATCAAGTCAATTTGATGCTCAATACCTCGCAATGGTGGAAGTCCTGCAGGTACCTCTTCCGGAAACACGTCGCTGAATTCCTGCAAAACATTAGAAACACCAAGAGGAAGAGGGGTCATGTCGTTAGAAACCAAAACCGTACCCTTGTACATGAGCACAATAGGCATGGCTGTAGGATCCTCACAAAATTCTCTCATGTCTTGTTTGGTGGCTAATGAGACTAAGGAATTCACTCTCTCACTTTTCGTTATATCACTCACGGCATTACAATTCTCTCGTCTATCTATGGATGCATCCTCCAAGTTTACTTCAATCTTCTGACGAGACTCATTGACAATTTGCTGTGGTGACATAGGCTGTAAGTTAATTTTCTTGCCCTTGAACTCCAAGTGATATGTATTGGCGCGGCCATTGTGTTGCACAGAACGGTCATAGAGCCATGGCCGGCCCAACAGCAGGTGACAAACCGTCATAGGAACCACATCAAAATCAATGGAATCCTTATACGGTCCAATCTCAAAATCAACTCGCACCATGTGGCTCACCTTCAACTCACCATTATTGCTCAACCACTGAATATAATATGGATGTGGGTGCGGTAGATACTTCAGTTTCAGCTTGGCACATAACTCTTTGCTTGCTAGATTGCGACAACTCCCGCCATCAATAATGACCTTGCAAGCTTTATCAGGACCGACTAGTGCCTTTGTTTGAAACAAATTACAGCGCTGTGTAGATGCACTTGACTGCACATTAAGAACACGCTGCGAGACAACAATAGTTTGAGCTTCAGAAGGAAAAGCATCAAACCCATCACTGTCATAATCATCCTCATCTGGAGCATCTGGATCAGCATCATCTCCAGTTTCATACTCATTGTCCTCATTAATGATCATAACTTTGCGGTTAGGACAATCTCGCTTGAAGTGACCCTTGCCACCACATGTATGACAAACCATATCACGGTTGCGCGCTGTCGACATGTTAGAACTAGTTCCACTTGCTGCAGGGGCGGGCTTCTTTGTGTTGGTGACACTAGAGACCGGCTTGCTAGACGAAGTAGGAACATCTGCAGGGCGCGAAGATGGCGCCATGGAGGGCGGCGCGCGGGGTGTGTAGCGCCCAGCGCCTGTAGCACGGCCCTTCATTTGCAGTTCTTCAGCCAATTGTGACTCAGCTTCTCTTGCATGGTGTAGTAGCTCATTCATAGTAGCGTAGCTGTGATGACGCACAATGCCCTTGATGTTAAATCTGAGACCATTCAGAAATCGCTGTAATGTCATCTCAAGAGACTCACGGACACGGGCACGCTGCATAAGCATCTCCATCTCCATGTAGTAAGCATCAACCGTCAACACACCTTGTTTCATTTGGGTCAACTTGTCAAAGACGGAACGCAAGTAATTGGTAGGCACAAAACGAGCTCTCATTGCCGCCTTCATAGCACGCCATGTGATAATAGGCAGCTCACCATCTTCTTCACGAGCACGAACAAGTCCATCCCACCAACGCAATGCATAGCCATCAAATTCAGAGGAAGCAAGCTTGATCTTCCTATCTTCAGTATAGTCAGGATGTAAACGCCATAATCTCTCAATCTTCAGCTCCCATGTAAGATATTTTTCAACATCAGTACCTCCTTCAAATCTGGGAATTGAGAACTTGGGCTTACCCAAACCATCGTCTTGTTGTTGAGGAACACATTGGGCTCCGACGGGGACAAAACCACGACCACGGAACGCATCTCCAACGCCACGTCCAAGACCACGACCAACACCACACCCTTGAGCATTAGCAGCTTCAGCATTGTCACCTTGCACACTGCCATCTTCATCAGGTGGTGGTTGTTGTTGCACCATTGTACGTATCTCACCAACGGCGGTTGTCAAAGCTTGTATAGATGCTTGAAGAGTCGTCACCGATGTTTGAACGGTGTTAACTGCTGTAGTAGTCTCATCGACCTTCAAGTGAACACTCTGAATATCCTTGTCCAACACATCACTAGCAACTCGTATCTCACGTTGCATGTGATCACGAAGTGCCTCAAATTCACGCCAAGTAACTGGTGTAGCGGCGTCCTTTTTCTGCATCACATCAACATTCTCGGTAGAAGACATGATTAGTAGGTTAGTGCACTAAACAAAGATCTTTGGTGGTACTCTCACAACTCACTCAAAACTGATAAGAAAGGTAAATCTTACCGCTCCAAAGTGAATTAGTATTGCTTACCAATTTGGATTGACGGACTAGTGCACGGATGTAGCGAAGCGAATATCAAGGGTATAAGCAAATCACACGACAAAGCAGGATATATGTGGGGCTGTAGGTGGGCTACCTATTTGCACCAATAACAAGCTCTAGCGCTGACCGTAGACAACCAATGATACTCACACAAGGCGATATAATGGGGCAATGCAACTATATGTGAGAAAAGTTGCAATGCACTAGAGAGACGCTAGCAAAGCTCAACGAGACAGGCACAAGATTGCTCAACTACGGATGCAGGAAAGTAAACTTAGGCCTTCACTTGATTCAACTAGCACAACACTTTTCTTTTTGGATTTTTCTTTGGGAGAACACACGCAGCTATGTAGCTCTTTTTGCTTCTTTTCAATTTTCTCTTTTTTTTTTTGTTTGATTTTCTGACACAACTCCTTGATAACACGGCCAACAGAAATTGCAAAGCACCAAAACCCTAACGAGCAGCCTGTCGAGCGGTAAAACTAGTCTCTTCTGGGGAAGTTCCTAGTCACTTTATCGATAGGCTGTGTCTATGGTTGGGAACAAGCACACTGTACGCTATGTGGACTCGGAGTAACAAAACTGACACGATATGATAAACTAGATGATAGAGAAAACACAAACCCTAACAATTCTACTAGATGAAAGATAAAGATACGCAAAAACAACTATGAAAAGCAACTAAAACTCGAAATTAGTGCAATCTAAAGCTATGGCAAACCCTAACCCTAACTTTTTATGGCTTTTTCTGGATAGGAAAACACTCACAACTCAACTATGGGGTGGATTGTGGATGGCTTACCGAGGAAAACTGGAAATCTGATACCAAGATGATAAGGGGTTGCCCGATCTTCTCAGTAAGCGACGGGTGGTGATGAACACGCGATGGTAGCAGCGGATGGAATCGATGATATGAGGAGGATAACTTGTATGACGCCGACGAAGTCTCTCGATTGATTCCTGATGCCAATGCAACAGCTCTCAACCCTGCAAGATATTCGCAACTCCACACACTTGCGCACGTAGCCGCCGACCACGAAGCGGTAAATTGCAATCTTCTAATCCCCAATGGAACAGCAGATCACACACAAACTTTCGCAGCATATAACCTGCATCGATGCGAATTGGAGAGTAGTATTCAATAGTTTTGCATAGCAAACAACTAAGAACTAGGGTTTATCTTAAACTTGGTCTAAAGCAACTTTGGGGGCGTCCCAGGGACTTATATAGGCGTTTGGGACGACCTCAGGTCAAAAAAGTACGGAAATAACCGACCCAGAATAGATCTGGTCGAGACAGACTCGGACTCGGCCGGTCTGGGGGCCGGTCGACCGGGCCTGGGACCGGGTGGTCCGGTCCTAGACCGGGTCTGTGACCGGGCGGAAACTGGACGAAGGGTCCGTGTTCCCTGGATGTGGCCCGGATGGCACCGGTTCAAAACCCGGTTGGCGACCGGGTGGCCCGGTTCCACGGCCGGTCTGACCGGGCCTGGGACCGGCCTGAAGATCTCCTCCTCTCGCGCATGCCTCCCGCTCCTCCCTCGCGCGTCCATGAGATGTCTTCACGTCCAGCTCCATGTCCAGCTTCACGTCCAGCTTCACGTCCAGCTTCTTGTCCAGCTGCTCCTCTCCTCCTCGTGCGATGCTTGATTCCTCCTCATACCCGATCATACACAAGTAATACGACTTAGGTAGTATAAAGTTCTCGTCGATCAAAGTATCGTTTAGGAACAAGTTCACCTGTTGTTTAAGTAGCTTCGCACGAGCTCGTGTCATTGGTCCAATCCTAACTTCATTGGACTTGAGCTTCACAGCTTCATCTTCATCTTGCAATGACGGAGGTAGTAGTGAGGTATGGATGTCCTCATCAGTTTTACTTTAAAGCACGAAAATTCCCCAGATTTTCTATGCATGAATGCAATGCACACATCTGTTTCCTCTAATTTTGTAACCCCAATACCTGGGATATTACATGAGTTTTGCTGTACCGGCTCATACTTGTGTTTGTTTCAAATAACCTTGCTAGCCTAAGCCTTGTATTGAGAGGGAATACTTCTCGTGCATCCAAAATCCTTGAGCCAAACACTATGCCATTTGTGTCCACCATACCTACCTACTACATGGTATTTCTCCGCAATTCCGAAGTAAATTGCTTGAGTGCTATCTTTAAACACTTCAAAAGTTATTACCTCTTATTTGTGTCAATGTTTTATAGCTCACGAGGAAGTATGTGGTGTTTATCTTTCAATCTTGTTGGGCAACTTTCACCAATGGACTAGTGGCTTCATCCGCTTATCCAATAATTTTGCAAAAAGAGCTGGCAATGGGGTTCCCAGCCCCGAATTAATTAACTTTCATAAATTTACAAATAGACACTCCTCCATGGTATGTGATTGTTGGACGGCACCCGGGGATTCGGTTAGCCATGGATTGAGAAAGAAAAGGTGGGGAGGAGTGTCATCTAAATAAAACAAAATAAAAAAGGCACTCCTTCATGGTATGAGATTGTTGGCAGGCACCCGAGGATTCGATTAGCCATGGTTTGTGAAAGCAAGGTTGGAAGGAGTGCCACCCAAAAATAAAATTTCATGGGAGCCGCTCTTTGAAAGTCTGTCTGGCAAGGGAGTTAGAGTGCCCACTACCATTCGTTGACAACAACAAACACCTCTCAAAACTTTACTTTTATGCTCTCTTTATGTTTTCAAAATAAAAAGCTCTAGCACAAATATAGCAATCAATGCTTCCCTCTACGAAGGGCCATTCTTCTACTATTATGTTGAGTCAGTTTACCTATTTCCTTCTGTCTTAGAAGCAAACACTTGTGTTAACTGTGCATTGATTCCTACATACTTGCATATTGCACTTATTATATTACTTTGCATTGACAACTATCCATGAGATATAGATCTTACAAGTTGAAAGCAACCGCTGAAACTTAATCTTCCTTCGTGTTGCTTCAATGCCTTTAGTTTGAATCTATCGCTTTGTGAGTTAACTCTCATGCAAGACTTATTGATGCTTGTCTCAAAAGTACTATTCATGAAAAGTCTTTGCTATATGATTCAGTTGTTTAATCATTGTCTTTACCATTCCTTTGAATTGCTGCATTCATCTTATATGCTTTACAATAGTATGATCAAGATTATGTTGGTAGCATGTCACTTCAGAAATTATCTTTGTTATCGTTTACCTACTCGGGACGAGTAGGAACTAAGCTTGGGGATGCTGATACGTCTCCAACGTATCGATAATTTCTGATGTTCCATGCTTGTTTTATGACAATACCTACATGTTTTGTTCACACTTTATGATGATTTATGCGTTTTCCGGAACTAACCTATTGACAAGATGCCGAAGTGCCAGTTCCTGTTTTCTGCTGTTTTTGGTTTCAGAAATCCTAGTAAGGAAATATTCTCGGAATTGGATGAAATCAACGTCCAGCATCTTATAATTCCACGAAGCTTCCAGAACACCCGAGAGGGAGCAGAGGAGGGCCACAGGGGGCCCACACGTGTGGGCGGCGCGGCCAAGGAGCCAGGCACACCGCCCTACTGTGTGGTGGCCCCGTCAGCCTTCCGACTCCGCCTCTTCGCCTATAAGAAGCCCCCTGACCTAAATCTTCGATACGAATACGCCACGGTACGAGAAACCTTCCAGAGCCGCCGCCATCGCGAAGCCAAGATCTTGGGGACAGGAGTCTCTGTTCCGGCACGCTGCCGGGACGGGGAAGTGCCCCCGGAAGGCATCTCCATCGACACCACCGCCATCTTCATCACCGCTGCTGTCTCCCATGAGGAGGGAGTAGTTCTCCCTCGAGGCTAAGGGGCTGTACCAGTAGCTATGTGGTTAATCTCTCTCCTATGTACTTCAATACAATGATCTCATGAGCTGCCTTACATGATTGAGATTCATATGAGCTTTGTATCACTATTCATCTATGTGCTACTCTAGTGATGTTATTAAAGTACTCTATTCCTCCTTCATGATGTAACAGTGACAGTGTGTGCATCATGTAGTACTTGGCGTAGTTTATGATTGTGATCTCTTGTAGATTATGAACTTAACTATTACTATGATGGTATTGATGTGATCTATTCCTCCTTTCATAGTGTGATGGTAACAGTGTGCATGCTATGTTAGTACTTGGTATAGTTGTGTTGATCTATCATGCACTCCAAGGTTAATTAAATATGAATATCGAATGTTGTGGAGCTTGTTAACTCCGGCATTGAGGTGCTCTTGTCGCCCTACACAATTAATGGTGTTCATCATCCAACAGGAGAGTGTAGAGTGGTTTTATTATGTGATCAATGTTGAGAGTGTCCACTAGTGAAAGTATGATCCCTAGGCCTTGTTCCCAAATACTGCAATCATCGCTTGTTTATTGTTCTACTGCATCTGTACTTCCTGCAATATTACCACCATTGACTGCACGCCAGTTGTAGACATCAACTATTTTCTGGCGCCGTTACTACTGCTCATATTCGTTCATACCACCTGTGTTTCACTATCTCTTCGCCGAACTAGTTCACCTATACATCTGACAAGTGTATTGGGTGTGTTGGGGACACAAGAGACTTCTTGTATCGTGATTGCAGGGTTGCTTGAGAGGGATATCTTTTACCTCTTCCTCCCTGAGTTCGATAAACCTTGGGTGATCCACTTAAGGGAAAACTTGCTGCTGTTCTACAAACCTCTGCTCTTGGAGGCCCAACACTGTCTACAGGAAAAGGAGTGTGCGTAGACATCATGGACTTTTTAGGCATAGATGCATGCTGCATAGCGGTCTATGTACTTTGTCGTAATGCCCAATTAACTCTCACACTACTCATCATAACATGTATGTGCGTGGTCATGCCCTCTTTATTTTTCAATTGCCCAACTGTAATTTGTTCACCCAACATGCTATTTATCTTATGGGAGAGACACCACTAGTGAACTGTGGACCCCGGTCCATTCTTTTACATCGAATACAATCTACTGCAATACTCGTTCTACTGTTTTCTGCAAACATCATCATCCACACTATACATCTAATCCTTTGTTACAGCAAGCCGGTGAGATTGACAACCTCACTGTTAAGTTGGGGCAAAGTATCTTGGTTGTGTTGTGCAGGTTCCACGTTGGCGCCGGAATCCCTGGTGTTGCGCCGCACTACACTCCGCCGCCATCAACCTTCAGCGTGCTTCTTGGCTCCTACTGGTTCGATAACCTTGGTTTCTTACTGAGGGAAAAACTTGCCGTTGTACGCATCATACCTTCCTCTTGGGGTTCCCAACGGACGTGTGCTTTACCGTCACAAGCAGCAAGAAGGTGCCAACCTTTCTCCGCAGTGTTCATGTAGTTGCGGATCCCATGGACTTCTTTTTGCAGTTTCTGCAGTGTGTCGCTATCAACCTTCCGCTTGAACACAAAATCAGCTTCCTTTTTTAGGAACTTAGAATTCTTCTCCGCCAGCTGCTTCTCTGAATATTCTCGCTTCGGATTCGCCTCCATGAGCTTTGTCTCTAAATCTTTATGAGAGGAGTGCAGGCTCTCAAGCTCGGAGGATGCAGTGGCAAGGGAGGAAGATGCACCTGTTAAAAGTTAAGTTAAAATCAATTCAATAGTCGGAAAGTTGGACTAAATGGTAAGCTTGGCCGGAAACATACCTTGGGCTTCCACCAGCTGCTGTTCCAGATCCACATTTTTTTCTTTTTGTGCGGCGATATCATCCGCCTGGCCCAAGGTGACGCGGCGCTGTAGGGAGATGTTCTTGTACAGTTCATAATTCAGCGCATGTTGTTCCTATAAGAGACAGAGCACGGATAAGTTTCCGAATGCATATAAGTTTTTATGTGTAGACTCTTTCGAAGCATCATTGCCGGAAAAATTCCGCCATAACGCTTGGGGGCTACCACAACACTTTAAAAATTCTTCAGTTTGGTTAACTCAAAGTATCAAGGTGCTAACTATTGTTAGTTTCCGCTTAGATACTTGGGGGGGGGGGGGGCTACAGGGAATATTGGTTTATCTTGCGCTTGACGAGCAGCAGGTCGAAGAAGTCACTGATTTCCTTCTTATGGAGTTGAATCTTGGAAGAATCAACATCAGCTTTGCCACATGCGTTGCTCATCATGGAGTTCAACAAGTCTTGCTCAAGCTCCCATTCTTCCGCCTTCGTTAGCTTGTGGAAGAACTTATGTGAATAAGCCTTCGGAGTGGAGTATAGGTTCGATGGATCACCAAAGTTGTCTGGAAATACGATGGCCTTAGCCAGAGCTTTAGCCTTATCGTTGGAAGTCACTTTTGCTTCTTCCGGGATCCTATCTTGAGGCTCCTCCGGAGCAGCTCGCTTCGTAGCGGAGCAGCTTCCGCCTCCCTTCTCGCTGCTCACAAGAATAATTTCCGGTTGATCTTGGGCAGCTGGGTCGGGGGAGGGCTGAGCCTCAGGCAGAGTTGAGTGGGAAGCTGGGTTGGAGGTACTTGGTGGCGTCAGAGTAATTGGGCCCACGGCCGGAGACGTCTTCAGATACTTAGTGATCGACTTCTGGGTGTTAACCCATGAAGCCGGAACTTTTTGGCTCCTATGTCAAGCAAAGGAAAGATATAAGTAACAAAGTTACACAGTTAAAATTGAGATGTGTTCTCAGATACTTACGTGGTACCGGGTATCAGTGGGCGTGACCCTTTCCCTGCTATGGAAAGCAGTTTGAGGCAATTACGCTCGGCCTTTTTGGAGTCAAGGCGTGGGGTGGCTTGGCTTTGGCCTTTTGGCGGAGGCCTCGCCGCTGGCTCCGGCTTCGGAGCCGGAAACCTTGGCGTGGGGACTCTTGGCGATTCGAGAAGCATCTTTCTTGGGAGCTTGCTCCTCCTCCTCATCGTCGTCCTCCGGATCCTCCTCCGCCCCTTCGGTGCTGGTGGGTAGTCGGAGTACATTTCTAAAATCCTCCTCCGCCAAAGTATTGAGCTGGAGAGGGAAATATGGAGAAGTTAAAACACTTCAAGAATGAGAAGTTAAAATGTTGAAGTACGAATACGTACCGGAGGACACTGGTTGTTGGTCTTGATGTCTTTTACAATCTCCGGAACCGGTTGGCCCCGGGTAATCTTCACAAGCATCTTGGTCCTCTTATTCAGAGAATCCGTTGGCAGGTTGTCGCGGGTGACTCGGAGCTGGTCTTCAACCCCGGAGTACTCGCAGATCAGCCGCTTATTGTACTTAATCGTCTGGATCCAGCGAGTGAACCAGCTGAGGGTTAGATCCATTTCGGTTAGACCGTCGTGGACTAACCAGGAAATCCTCCGCGTTGCTTTATCCAATTCCGGGTACTGGGCGAGGGCGGGGACGAAGCTCCAGCTGGCTAACTCTTCAGGGGGCTTGTTGATGAACTTGGGAAGCCCCTCGTGGACGTCTGGAACCTGGATGTTCTTTACGTAGAACCATCTGGCATTCCAGTACCGGACGGACTCGTGCGATGAATGAGGCGGATACATTCTCCCAGGGCGGAGCATGAAGGTCATGCTTCCGCAGTTCACCATCACTTTATCCTTTGTCTCCTTCTTGACGCGAAAGAAGAACTGCCACCGATGGATGTCGGGGCGGATTCCAAGATGCCCTTCGCAGAGCGTCACGAAGTTTGAGAGGAGGAGATAGGAGTTGGGACATATGTTATGTGGCTGGAGGCCATATGTGTTAAGGATGGAGAGGAAGAACCCGGAGCAGGGAAAGGATAGGCCGCATTCCACCCAAGACTTGGTGAAGACACGTTCGTCGGGATCCGGCTTGGGGTGATGGACTCCTTCATAAAGCTCCAGTCCGGAGCAATCAGCCCTCGTTCTGGAAAGCCCTGAGCTCCGAATCTGGCTTCACACGGCCACCATCGACCCTTTTCACCCTCAGGGTTCCGGGCTTTGGATCCCTTCTTTTGTTCCGCTTCCAGCACTTTTTCGGCCATTCTTGGTTGTCCTTCAAGCTCTTCTTGGATTTCCTGAAGGGTTGGGATCCGGCCTAAGGCATTGCTGGAAGAGGAGGAGAAAGGTTGAGCTAGCCTAGTATCGGAAATGTGCGGTGGTAGGAAACCTAAAGGTTCCGGAAAACTTGGTTCCAGTGAGCTTGTTTCTGGATTACTCGGAGATCTACCAGTGCACTTAGGTGAATTAATGGACATGTTTCCGGCTGCATGCATATGGTGAAATGGTTTGAGTAGCCAGAACTAAACTAGCTAAGCTAGGTGTTCTTCTACGGGTCCGGCGAAACTTACCGGCAATGGCGTGGCGGTTCCCCGTGGCGCCGGCGAGGTCGAGGTTGTCGGACTTGGCGCGCGGAGCTCCAGATGACCACGAATCAGCATCGGATGAAGATTCCCGATCAACCGTGCGTAGCTCGGGTCGAGGACGGCTTTGGAGTGGCGTCAGATGAAGTTTCCTGAGGAAGAGTTCGCAGGAGTTCAGATTCGTCCGGCGGCGCTGGCGTGAGGTAGGGGAAGAAGTTGTGAATGCGGTGAAAAGTGAGAACTTGCCAAAAGCGAGGGATATTTATAGGCCCCGCGCGGAGATTCGTGAGCCAGATCCAACGGTGGGAACGAAACAGTCGCGCCGTTGGATAACCGCCACGTGTCTTAGGTCAAAGCGGTAAAGCGACGCAGTGGTGACCTAACAGTGTACCGATGAAATTCTCGGCTAAAGATTTGCATCTCCAAAAATTTAGCGCGGGAAAAAAGGAACTTGAGCGCGACGTAGGCGAAAAATCTGCTAAGTTACCGTTATAGAAGAACGAATGATTTCCGGTTGAATGAAGTCGGAAACGAGGAAGTTTTGGAAGCTCTTCAATATTCTCTTTGGATCCGGTTAAATGAAGTCGAAGGAATGATGAATCTCGGAGAACTTCGGGGGCTACTGTTGTGGGTATACTTTATGGGTGTATCAACAGCATGGCTGTCAACACCCGGATTTTTAATTCCAGATGCCTATTATGCCATACATCGCAATCCCAGGAATATTGTTTTTGCGAGACATAATACATTGATATCACAGAACATCATTCATTACAAACCATAATTGTCTTACATCAAAGGATCACATGATCCAGTCTTAATACAACAATTGATCAAAGGATCAAATACATAACACATAGCGGAAGATACGTAGTAGGGGTCCATCTGCTCCACATGCAACGCTTGACGTCAGGAGGTAGTCCTAGTTACGTAGACATCCTGTTGTCCACCATCCTGGTACTGGTTCTCCTCTTCATAGTCTGGCCATTTGAATAGCCAGGGACACAGCCATGAGTACTTTAAAGTACTCGCAAACTATACTAACATAAGTACTAGCAACTCTAAGCATGGTTCTAAGCTCTAGGTTCATTTGCATAAAGCCAGTTTTATTTCATTAACACTTACTATTCAAGACTCTTTCTTTACCTAGACTTAGTCAAGTAGGAACATTAGTGTCATTCCCACAACCCTGTTGTGATTCAAGTCAAAGTCACCTTTCAAGTTTAATTCACAAGTTACTAGTCACATGCCGCATTTTGAAAAGTTCTGATGACGGAACAGTATGGCCTTTCCAACTGTCCATGACCGCGGACGTGGCTATTCGAATAGTTTAACACTCTGCAAAGGTCGTACTCTTGTACCACAACTTTTGATTACATCCATCAGGGATAGCCCTGAATCATCATACTCAGTCTGTGGATCATCAACCATTAACCTTTCACTTACATACCCTAGTATAGGCACCTCTCCCTGTGAGCTTGGCCTCCCAGTGAGGGAAAACTGCCAACCAGGGAACTGCACAGGGCTTGGGTGGGATATTCACCTCATTTCACGCCATTTCTTTTTTCACGGAGGCAGCCTCGGCATAACTGAATGGATCGTAGCGAACAAGAGGGGGTGAATGGACGCTGATACGCCCAATTTGCATCACTATTTTATATCATAATTTGCTGTTATTCATTGATATATTTCATATTTGGACATAATAGTTATGTTATTTCATCTATTTTGCATGTTCGAGCACCGGAGCCAGGATTCTGCTGGAAAAAGCACCGTCAGAATGCAATATTTCGGAAGATCAACAGTTGACGGAAATTATACCAAAAATCCTATTTTTCCAGATGACGAAGGGAGCCAGAAGGGGGAGCCGAGGGGACCCGAGGTGGGCCCACCCCATAGGCCGGCGCGGCCCAAGGGCTGGCCGCGCCGCCCTGTGAGGAGGGGGGCCCACAGCCCTTCTCGCCTCCTTTTCTTCGTGAACTCCTTCGTCCCGAAGACCTAAGCTCCAGAGGGTACCTCGTGAAGAGTTACAGCCGCCTCTGCGAGGCGGAGAACACCAGAGAGAAAAGAGCTCTCCGGCCGGCTGAGATCCGCCGGGGAAATTCCCTCCGGGAGGGGGAAATCGACGCCATCGTCACCGCCATCAAGTTGGACATCATCTCCATCACCATCATCATCATCTCCACCATCATCACCGCCGTCTCCACCGCTGGACATCGTCACCGCCGTAGCAATTTGGGTTTGATCTTGATTGTTTGATAGGGGAAACTCTCCCGGTATTGATTTCTACTTGTTATTGATGCTATTGAGTGAAACCGTTGAACCAAGGTTTATGTTCAGATTGTTATTCATCATCATATCACCTCTGATCATGTTCCATATGATGTCTCGTGAGTAGTTCGTTTAGTTCTTGAGGACATGGGTGAAGTCTAAATGTTAGTAGTGAAGTATGGTTGAGTAATATTCAATGTTATGATATTTAAGTTGTGGTGTTATTCTTCTAGTGGTGTCGTGTGAACGTCGACTACACGACACTTCACCTTTATGGGCCTAGGGGAATGCATCTTGTACTCGTTTGCCAATTGCGGGGTTGCCGGAGTGACAGAAACCTAAGCCCCCGTTGGTATATCGATGCAGGAGGGATAGCAGGATCTCAGAGTTTAAGGCTGTGGTTAGATTTATCTTAATTACTTTCTTGTAGTTGCGGATGCTTGCAAGGGGTATAATCACAAGTATGTATTAGTCCTAGGAAGGGCGGTACATTAGCACAGGTTCACCCACACAACACTTATCAAAACAATGAAGATTAATTAGCCGTATGTAGCGAAAGCACTAGACTAAAATCCCGTGTGTCCTCGAGAACGTTTGGTCATTATAAGTAAACAAACCGGCCACTCGCTGCAATTGTTACTCTCACACTTTACTTACTCGTACTTTATTCAACTGCTACATCAAAACCCCCTGAATACTTGTCTGTGAGCATTTACAGTGAATCCTTCATCGAAACTGCTTGTCAACACCTTCTGCTCCTCATTGGGTTCGACACTCTTACTTATCGAAGATACTACGATACACCCCCTATACTTGTGGGTCATCAAGATGGAGAGAGTATTGCCCAAGCGTGGGGGAGATTGAAGTCTTTAATGCTCAAATGCCCCATTCATGAGCTTCCTGGTAATATTATTATTGATAATTTCTATGCAAGACTTTCTTTTGAAAACAAGACCTTGCTGGATACTTCTTGTTCTGGATCATTCACGTGCAACAAAGAAGAGTTTAAAAGGGACCTTCTTAATCGGATCCAGGAAAATACTGAAGGATGGGAGAACGACAAAGATAGAGAATCAGGTATAAATTATGATTATAAATGCATTGAAGCTTTTATGGATACTGATAAATTTCGTAATATGAGTGCTACTTATGGTCTTGATTCTCAAGTTGCTGCAAATCTTTATAAAGCTTTTGCCTCTCATTATGAATTGCCTAAGGAGAATTTTGATAAGTATCATGAACCATATAAAGATAAAATTGATTCATCTATTAATAAATGTGTTGTAGTTGAAACTGTTGATCATGTTATTCCTGAAGCTTATATTGAAAAAACTCCTTTCCCTGCTAAAATGAAGGAGTACTCTGTTATAAATAGTGCGGTTCATAAAAGTGAAAAGAAACCTATAGAACCTGAAGAACAAATAAAAGTTGAACCTGCTGTTGCAATAGTTAAAGATCTTGTGACTCAAAATTTGGAGGATGGTCATATTATTTTCTGTGAGGATGCTTCTAATATTGTTTCACATCCTAATAAATCCAAACAAGCTAGTGTTCCTATGCTATCTGTTAGAATTGGTGATCATTGTTATTATGGTTTATGTGATATGGGTGCAAGTATTAGTGCTATTCCTTATGAGCTTTACACGGAGATTATGCACGAAATTGGTTCTTGTGAACTTGAAGATATTGATGTGGTTATTCAGCTGGCTAATAGAGAAACTATTTCTCCAATTGGTATTGTTCGAGATGTGGAAGTTCTATGTGGTAAGATTAAATATCCTGCTGACTTTTTGGTACTTGGGTCTGCTGCTAGTGAATATTGTCCTATCATTTTTGGTAGACCTTTTCTAAATACTTGTGGAGCTATTATAGATTGCAAGAAAGAGAAAATTTTGACTAAATTTGCTGGTGAATCTTATGAGTTTAACTTCTCTAAATTTACCAAAACTCCTTATAAAATTGATCCGCCTAATGATGATTTTAAAATGGAACAGTGTGCATCTATTGTTCTTGTTCCTAATAATCCTTTGCAGCAACATTTGGAGAATAGCGAGAGTGAAGTTTTTAGGAAGGAAAGAGATGAGCTTGATGAAATTTTTCTTCGCCAACCTATTCTTAAGCATGATTTACCGGTGGAAGATCTGGGTACAACACCGCCACCAAAGGAAGATCCTGTCTTTGATTTAAAACCTTTGCCTGATAATCTTAAATATGCTCATATTGATGATAAGAAAATATATCCTGTTATTATTAGTTCTAAGCTTTCAGAGTTTGAAGAAGAAAGGTTATTGGAAATATTGAAGAAACACCGAGGTGCTATTGGCTACACTCTTGATGACTTGAAGGGGATTTCTCCCTCTATTTGCCAACACGCCATTAATATGGAAGATGATGCGAAGCCTGTTGTTGAACCTCAGCGTCGTCTAATTCCTAAGATGAAGGATGTGGTAAGAAATGAGGTATTAAGACTTCTTGAAGCTGGTATTATATATCCTATTGCTGATAGTAGATGGGTTAGTCCTGTGCATTGTGTTCCTAAGAAAGGAGGAATGACTGTTGTGCCTAATGATAATGATGAGCTCATACCTCAAAGAGTAGTTGTAGGGTATAGAATGTGCATTGATTATCGAAAAGTTAATAAGGTTACTAAAAAAGATCATTACCCTTTGCCCTTTATTGATCAAATGTTAGAAAGGTTATCTAAAAATACTCACTTTTGTTTTCTTGATGGTTATTCTGGGTTTTCACAAATTGCTGTTAAAACTAAGGATCAAGAGAAAACCACTTTCACTTGTCCCTATGGAACTTATGCTTATAGACGTATGCCTTTTGGTTTATGTAATGCTCCTGCTACTTTTCAAAGATGCATGTCTGCTATTTTTCATGGCTTTTGCGAGAGTATTGTAGAGGTATTCATGGATGATTTTTCTGTCTATGGGAATTCTTTTGATAATTGCTTGCGGAACCTTGATAAAGTTTTGCAGAGATGTGAAGAAACTAACCTTGTTCTTAATTGGGAGAAATGCTACTTTATGGTTAATGAAGGAATTGTATTGGGACATAAAATTTCCGAGAGAGGTATTGAAGTTGACAGAGCTAAAGTTGAAGCAATTGAGAAGATGCCCTATCCTAGGGATGTTAAAGGTATTTGTAGTGTTCTTGGTCATGGTGGGTTTTATAGGAGGTTTATTAAAGATTTCTCCAAGATTTCAAAGCCTCTTACTAATCTTCTTCAAAAAGATGTACCTTTTGTTTTTGATGATGATTGTAAGGAAGCTTTTGAAACTCTAAAGAAATCCTTAACAACTGCTCCTATAGTTGAACCTCCTGATTGGAATTTACCATTTGAAATTATGTGTGATGCTAGTGATTTTGCTGTAGGCGCTCTTCTTGGACAGCGGGTAAACAAAAAATTGAATGTTATTCATTATGCTAGTAAAACTCTTGATGCTGCTCAAAGAAATTATGCTACTACTGAAAAAGAATTGTTAGCTGTAGTCTTTGCTTGTGATAAGTTTAGATCTTATATTGTTGATTCAAAAGTTACTATACATACTGATCATGCTGCAATCAGATACCTTATGCAAAAGAAAGATGCTAAGCCAAGGCTTATTAGATGGGTACTTCTGTTGCAAGAATTTGATTTACATATTGTAGATAGGAAAGGTGCTTATAATCCTGTTGCTGATAATTTGTCTAGATTGGAAAATATTGCTTATGATCCTGTTCCTGTTAATGATAGTTGTCCAAATGAACAATTGGCTGTAATAAAGGTGAGCTTGCGAGACAGTCCTTGGTATGATGATTATGCTAACTTTATTGTTTCCAAGTACTTGCCTCCAACCTTTTCAGCTCAGCAAAGGAGGAAATTCTTTTATGACTTGAGGCATTATTTCTGGGATGACCCACACTTATATAAAGAAGGAGTGGATGGTATTCTGCGAAGATGTGTTCCCGAATATGAACAACAAGAGATATTGAGTAAATGTCATGGTAGTGCTTATGGAGGACATCACGCCGGAGATAGAACCGCACAAAAGGTTCTACAATCAGGTTTTTATTGGCCGACTCTCTTCAAAGATGCCAGGAAGTTTATCTTATCTTGTGATGAATGTCACAGGGTTGGTAATATCTCTAGACGCAATGAAATGCCTATGAATTATACTCTTGTTATTGAACCGTTCGATTGTTGGGGATTCGGCTTCATGGGACCTTTTCCCTCTTCAGAAGGTAACACTCATATACTTGTTGCTATTGATTATGTTACTAAATGGGTGGAAGCCATACCTACAAAAAGTGCTGATGGTGAGACCTCTTTAAGAATGCTTTTAGATATTATTTTTCCTAGATTTGGAGTTCCTAGATATATTATGACTGATGGAGGTTCTCATTTTATTCATGGTGGTTTTAGAAAAACTCTTGCTGAATATGGTATTAATCATAGAATTGCTTCCGCTTATCATCCTCAAACTAGTGGGCAAGTAGAATTATTAAATAGAGAGATTAAATCTATCTTGCAAAAGACTGTTAATAAAACTAGAAAGAATTGGGCTAGTAAATTGAAGGATGCACTATGGGCTTATAGAACTGCTTATAAAAATCCCATGGGAATGTCACCTTATAAAATGGTTTATGGGAAAGCTTGTCATTTACCTTTAGAACTAGAGCACAAAGCTTATTGGGCTGTTAGAGAATTAAATAAAGATCCTAAACTTGCCGGTAATAAGAGGTTGCTACAATTGAGTTCTCTAGATGAATGGAGAAGTGAAGCTTATGAAAATGCTAAACTCTTTAAAGAGAAAGTTAAAAAAAATGGCATGATAGAAGGATTATCAAAAGAGAATTTAATATTGGGGATAAAGTCCTATTGTATCGGTCTCTGCCTCATTCTTTGTGGAAATTACTCTCGAAATGGGAAGGACCATATGTTGTTGAGGAGGTGTATCGTTCAGGAGCAATTAAAATTAGCTCTCTCCAAGGCAATGCCACGCAAGTGGTGAATGGACAAAGACTCAAGCATTATATCTCAGGTGATTCTTATAATGTAGATGTTGATATTATTTGAGTGGAAACACCGGAGGCTTTCATCAAAGGACAAATTGACAGCCGCGTAACTCGACTTTGAATAGGTAACAGTACTGGTAATGAAAAGTTCGCAATTTACTTTCCGAACAATATTTTTGCTATTTTTGGAAAATATGAAAAATTACGAGATCGAAACGGAGTGGAGGAGACGCACGAGGGCGTGCCCCCATAGGCCGGCGCGGCCTGGCCTTGGCCCGCGCCGCCCTATGAGCTGGCCGCCTCGTCGCCTCTTTCCGACTCTGGTTCGACCTGGTACTTTCCTTTTGTCGTGAAATTTTTTGCTATATAATCCCCCGGACCCCTGGAGGTCCGTATATCGTTTTCTCGACGTGTTTTGTTTCGAGCTATTTCTGCCAGGATCTGTTTTCAGTCTAGAAGCACCATGGTCTCCAAGAACAAGGGCAAGGAGCTTTCGGATGAAGATCCCGAGTGGAAAGAGGTGGACAAGATCGTCAAGGAAGAGGATGAAGAAGAGGAGGAGGAAGACTCGCGCGCACACCCGCGTGCTACCGTTGCAAGCATCAAGGTGGTGGACAACCCTTTTAGTGCAAACAAGAGCGCAAGAATTCGCACCGGGGGAGGGGTTCCACGTCATTACCTAGCTCCGAAGACATCTTTCTCAGGCACTCACCATCCCTTCCGCAATCTAATTTTCAATAATCAAATTGAAAGGACTCCCAGGGCAGCATTGCCTAGCAATTGGGATATAGATCGTTCTAACACTGCAGGAAGGATGAAGCCTGAGGGTGAAGAGTGGGGAAATAACTCCAAGAGTTGGGACTCGCCGTCGGACATACTTCTTAACCGCGTCGAGCACAATTCGGAGATGATTCGCAACCTCACGTACAAGATTGATGAGCTTCAGGAGCTTGTTGAGAAGCTTATCAGGAATTCATCACCACCATCGCCAAAGGAGTAATTCATCATCGGTATTGGCATCCCCTTGGTTTGTTCCAAGCTTGGGGGAGTGCCGCGGTATCACATCATCACTATCTTTTACTTTTTACTGTCAAGTAGTGTCATATCATGAGTAGGGTAGTTATCATATAAGATGGGTTGCAGTTTGGAAGTATCTCTCCTTTAGTTGGTTGTCTATGTATCCCTTGGTGTGAGTTATCGTTATGGAATATTAATGAGAAGTCTTATCATTCACATATTGCACATCTTATTTTAGTTTGCAATCTCTATTATATGATTGATCTTGATATTAGTATTGGTATCACTTTGGGAGCATTGAATAAATCTATTTGGTTTTGGCAAACTTAGCATTGGTCAATAGCAACAACACTTTGAGGTTTAAGTAGAAAAGAGAAATACATGTAGTTGTTTCATTGTCTTTCTTTCTTGTTAGCTCATAGCTTATTATTCTGAAGTTAAAATTGTTTGTGCTTACAAGGAAGATGCATGATTATTTCTATCACATGTATATTTGTTTGTTTCTTTCAACTCTTATGCTTGCTAATTAACCTTGCTAGCCAAAGACCTGTACTGAGAGGGAATACTTCTCGTGCATCCAAACCTTAACCCAAACCTATGCGATTTGTGTCCACCATATCTACCTACTACATGGTATTTTCTGCCATTCCAAGTAAATACTTCGTGTGCTACCTTTAAACAATTCAAAATTTACTATCTCTTATTTGTGTCAATGTTTTATAGCTCATGAGGAAGTATGTGGTGTTTTATCTTTCAATCTTGTTGGGCAACTTTCACCAATGGACTAGTGGCTTCATCCGCTTATCCAATAATTTTGCAAAAAGAGCTGGCAATGGGATTCCCAGTCCCAAATTAATTAACCTAAATAGACACTCCTCCATGGTATGTGATTGATGGACGGCACCCGAGGATTCGGTTAGCCATGGCTTGTGTAAGCAAAGGTTGGGGGAGTGTCATCATAATAAAACTAAAATAAAAAGGCACTCCTTCATGGTATGAGATTGTTGGCAGGCACCCGAGGATTCGGTTAGCCATGGCTTGTGAAAGAAAGGTTGGAAGGAGTGCCACACAAAATAAAAATAAAATGGGAGCCGCTCTTTGAAGGTTTGTCTGGCAAGGGGGTTAGAGTACCCGCTACCAGTCGTTGACAACAACAAACACCTCTCAAAATGTTACTTTTATTCTCTTTATATGATTTCAAAACTGAAAAAGCTCTAGCACATGATTTAATCCCTGCTTCCCTCTGCGAAGGGCCTGTCTTTTACTTTATGTTGAGTCAGTAAACCTATTTCCCTCCATCTCAAGCAAGCATTTGAGTTGTTGTGATCAAACCATTATATTGTGATTTACTTCATCATGTCTTTTACTTTTCTTTGTTTAGTACAAGTTTTATCTGAATGAATATAGCTTTGCAAGTTATCAATGATCATGAGGAGACTATTATGATTGAGTATGCAAGTTGTGCAATATAAAGTTTAACATGAGAGCGCTGCTCAATAAAATAAGTATAACCTGTTAATTGTTCTCTGACCAAGAACGAAGTTTGCCATCACCAACTATGATTTCTTATGCACCTTTATTTGTGATTACCTTATACTTGTTTCAAGTTGACTTATATGAGGAAGTTGTTTGCTAGAATGTCTTGTGTGAATGAATATGATGCTTCTTGTCCGTATTTTATTTATCGACTCTTCACTCCATAAACATGTGGTCCTGTTTACCGAGTTCAATTTCGCTTGGGGACAAGCGAAGTCTAAGCTTGGGGGGAGTTGATACGCCCAATTTGCATCACTATTTTATATCATAATTTGCTGTTATTCATTGATATATTTCATATTTGGACATAATACTTATGTTATTTCATCTATTTTGCATGTTCGAGCACCGGAGCCAGGATTCTGCTGGAAAAAGCACCGTCAGAATGCAATATTTCGGAAGATCAACAGTTGACGGAAATTATACCAAAAATCCTATTTTTCCAGATGACGAAGGGAGCCAGAAGGGGGAGCCGAGGGGACCCGAGGTGGGCCCACCCCATAGGCCGGCGCGGCCCAAGGGCTAGCCGCGCCGCCCTGTGAGGAGGGGGGCCCACAGCCCCTCTCGCCTCCTTTTCTTCGCTAACTCCTTCGTCCCGAAGACCTAAGCTCCAGAGGGTACCTCGCGAAGAGTTACAGCCGCCTCTGCGAGGCGGAGAACACCAGAGAGAAAAGAGCTCTCCGGCGGGCTGAGATCCGCCGGGGAAATTCCCTCCGGGAGGGGGAAATCGACGCCATCGTCACCGCCATCAAGTTGGACATCATCTCCATCACCATCATCATCATCTCCACCAGCATCACCGCCGTCTCCACCGCTGGACATCGTCACCGCCGTAGCAATTTGGGTTTGTTCTTGATTGTTTGATAGGGGAAACTCTCCCGGTATTGATTTCTACTTGTTATTGATGCTATTGAGTGAAACCGTTGAACCAAGGTTTATGTTCAGATTGTTATTCATCATCATATCACCTCTGATCATGTTCCATATGATGTCTCGTGAGTAGTTCGTTTAGTTCTTGAGGACATGGGTGAAGTCTAAATGTTAGTAGTGAAGTATGGTTGAGTAATATTCAATGTTATGATATTTAAGTTGTGGTGTTATTCTTCTAGTGGTGTCGTGTGAAAGTCGACTACACGACACTTCACCTTTATGGGCCTAGGGGAATGCATCTTGTACTCGTTTGCCAATTGCGGGGTTGCCGGAGTGACAGAAACCTAAGCCCCCATTGGTATATCGATGCAGGAGGGATAGCAGGATCTCAGAGTTTAAGGCTGTGGTTAGATTTATCTTAATTACTTTCTTGTAGTTGAGGATGCTTGCAAGGGGTATAATCACAAGTATGTATTAGTCCTAGGAAGGGCGGTACATTAGCATAGGTTCACCCACACAACACTTATCAAAACAATGAAGATTAATAAGCCGTATGTAGCGAAAGCACTAGACTAAAATCCCATGTGTCCTCGAGAACGTTTGGTCATTATAAGTAAACAAACCGGCTTGTCCTTTGTGTTAAAAAGGATTGGGCCACTCGCTGCAATTGTTACTCTTGCACTTTACTTACTCGTACTTTATTCAACTGCTACATCAAAACCCCCTGAATACTTGTCTGTGAGCATTTACAGTGAATCCTTCATCGAAACTGCTTGTCAACACCTTTTTCTCCTCGTTGGGTTCGACACTCTTACTTATCGAAGATACTACGATACACCCCCTATACTTGTGGGTCATCAGACACTACGTCAAGTTTTATCCTTTTTCAAGTTTTAGTGCAATGGAAGGTAAATGTGATAGCTTTAGCGATGGCGGTGTTCCTACTGTGATCCTAGACTAGTGCAACAAGCAAAGGAATCAAACAAGATAGTAAGAGTAAGGAGCGAGACAACCGGAGGGCGCGGAGACGAGGCGAGGTTTGTTTCCCGCAGTTCCTCCCACAAAAGGGAGTACGTCTGCATTGAGGAGGTGCTAGCCTCACACAAGAGGCTAGGCGGCCACACCACGAAGGAAGGCCTCACCTTCTTCCTCGAGAGAGCTCCACAAAGGGGCTCCCCCTTCTCCACTATGGCACCGGTCGAGGCGGTGATTCCTTCACAAGGTTGGGGAGAGCTCCACACCACAAGGAGGATCCCAACAACCTATGGGGCTAGCACAACACCAAGCTAGCCTCCATAGGTGCACTTCTTCCAAGATTCCACAATAGGAACTCTACCACCAAGATCCACTAAGGAATACCACGAATTGATGAAATTTCTCTCGGCAGAACGATAGATCGGGGTCTCCTCTACCACTCCACAAAGTATGAGCAAGATTGATTGGGTAGGTAGGGAGATCCACTCAGTTTGAGCTCAGCAACAATGGAGGAGAGAGAGAGAGAGAAGAGCTAAAAACGAGCTGGTGAAGAAGGGGCCTTTATATAGGTCTCCTCAAATCCAACCGTTAGGTGCAGTTTTGGCCTAAGCGGTACTACCGCTTTGGGTAAGCGGTACTACCGCTCTGAGTTCGAAATCCCCACTGAACTTGTCCATGTGGACACAAAGCGGTGCTACCGCTCGCGGTACCGCTTGAGGTACCGCAATAGGGTCCAAACCTTACTGGACTCAAAGCGGTACCATAGCCGTACCGAAGCGGTACTGCCGTAATTAGTTACGGTACCATGAGCGGTACCGTGGGTGGTACTACCGCTTGCAAGCGGTACTGCCACTCAAGGTACCGCAGAGGTAGCGCAACTAGTACTGTGAGACAAAATCGTGGGAAACCTCAGAGCGGTACCTCAGAGCGGTACCAGTAGGGGTAGCGGTACTACCGCTCCTAGTACCGGTAGTACCGCTATGGCTAAAACTGCTTTTCCTCTTTTCCTCTCCTACCATGTTACCTCGCGACACACACACAAAACCAGAAAGCCTAAGAATTATGCTTCAGTCTCCCGATCATAATGTGTCCTGCGAGGGCAATGTACACCTTGCAAACCTATCAAATACAATCTTCGTGCACGGTTAGAATTATTCGAGTGTTGTCATGAAACACACAAAACACGGGATAAGGATCTTGCTCTTACAATCTCCCCCTTTTTGGTGTTTGATGACAACACACGAATTTGCAATAAAGCATAGGAGATTATGATAAGGTATTTGGTTTGCAAGAGTAGACAGAGCTCCCCCTAGATGTGTGCATATCTAGAATATGCATTTGTATACAAATGCACACATCCTAGAGAGAAACTCCCCCTAGATTCAACAAACCAAGCACAAGTGCTAAGAAGAACACATAACAAGATAATATAGCACAAGCACACTATGGAGGCAATCATAAGAGCATATAAGAGACTTTGGGTGAACTTTTCATACCTTTTCCTTGAGAAAACCCAAACTCACAATAAGTGCCTCCATAAAACCAATCAAGAGATAAATAGTGAAGACCAATAGGCTACGAATGATTAAGTCTTAATACAAACCGGGGGATCGGGAGATCCACAAATAGAGTAGCGAGCACACATACTAATAGAGTTCCAAATAACTAGGGAAAAGTTTGATGCCAAGGCCAAAAGAACCAAAATGAAACACCAAGCCCTTGGCATCTCCATGCAAATTCCCGTCCTAATAGATCAACTTCTCCCCCTTTGGCATCGAGACACCAAAAAGGGAGAAGAAGCATACTAACATCCCAAGGGGATCACTCGTCATCATCGTCCTCGTCCTCGTCATCTTCCTCCTCGTCACCCTCCTCCTCGACATCCTCCTCCTCTTCATCTTCGTCTTCATCATCGTTGTCTTCATCTTGAGCATGGCCCTTTCCATGAGGTGACTCGGGGATGGAGTGCTCGGAACGTGACCAAATAAGCTTGGACTTCCACTCACCGGGAGGAGTGATGTTGTCCTCGGAGCCCTCGGAGACAAGAAGTTGCATGTGCCTCATCATCGCCTTTTGGCGTTGGCAGATCTTCTTGTTGTCATGATGAGCTTGATACATCCTATCTTCAAGGTCCCTCTTGAAGCAAAAGGATTTCTTGAGGCGAGCGGTGAGCTTGGCGAAGAGACCCTTGGTCTTGACGAAGTTGGGCACGTAGTCGGAGTCATCACTATCGGCTTCCTCTTCCTCCTTGTCCTTGGGAGCCCCCTTGCCGAACCTTGGAAGATCATGGTTCTTGACAATAGGACTCTTCTCCTTATGGATAGTGATGTTGGTGCGGCATTTCTCAAGAAGATTTCCACGGCCCGCTTGCGCCCACTTGAGACAAATGAGCCTCATGATGTAGGGCCCATATTGAGGAAGCTTGCGAAGAAAAGCACAATCACGCATCTCATGCCAAATGTAGTCCATGACGTCCAGTTGCTTGCCGCGACCCCTCATCTCATGAGTGCGCACAAGAAGGTTCACAAGGAACCCATGCACTTCATCATGGTTGGTGTGCTTGGGGTTGATGGTGCTGCGGTAGATGCGGTTCATGATGTCGTAGATGGGAAGGAGTTTTTTGGCGCTTCCACACAACATCCTCCCGCGGATATAGAGGTCGGCCATTTTCTCCTTGGCCATTGGCTTGGCCTGGAGATGAATCCGGAAGACGTTGGTGTCATAGTCGGTAAGCTCATATCCAATGCCTCTAGCAAAATCCTCCCACGTGGCCTCCATCACATGCTCCCTAGTCATCCACTTCAAGGAGCGGAAGCCTCCTTCATCCTCAAGGAATACAACCGTGGCGTAGAATTGGCATATCACCTCCGTGGAGTAGTTGTGAGAGAAGGTCATCAGCTGGTTAAGCCCTTGCTCTTCACATATCTCAAGAGCTTCTCCAAAGTACTCGAGGTTGGAGTTGAGCTTGTCAATGCTAATGGAGTATTGGGGGGCAACAGTTGAATTCCTTGGCCCCATAGACTTCATTGTAGATCCTCTCTTGGTTGACATGATGGAAGAAGGGATTGGGGCATTGACGAGCATTCCTTGGTAGCAGATACGGATTTGCCCCTCGTACTTCCAAGAATTGGGCTTTCTTGAGATCTACCATCGACTTTTGAGGACCCTGGGCGGTCCTTTTGCCAGCTACTGCCTCCCTCTGACGCTTGGTGGTTCTTGCCGGAACGATCTCCTCTTGCTCATCTTCATCTCGATGACGACGAGAGGACGGCTTGACCTTGCCGCCACCACGGGGCCTAGATGATCCTGTGGACAGCAAAGGTTTGGGAGATAATAGGGGATAAGTGCATGATACGCGTACAGCACGCGACCATTGGGAACCCCAAGAGGAAGGTGTGATGCGTACAGCGGCAAGTTTTCCCTCAGTATGAAACCAAGGTTTATCGAACCAGTAGGAGCCAAGAAGCACGTTGAAGGTTGATGGCGGCGAGATGTAGTGCGGCGCAACACCAGGGATTCCGGCGCCAACGTGGAACCTGCACAACACAAACCAAGTACTTTGCCCCAATGAAACAGCGAGGTTGTCAATCTCACCGGCTTGCTGTAACAAAGGATTAGATGTATAGTGTGGATGATGATTGTTTGCAGAGAACAGTAGAACAATTGCAGTAGATTGTATTTCAGTATAGAGAATTGGACCGAGGTCCACAGTTCACTAGAGGTGTCTCTCCCATAAGATAAATAGCATGTTGGGTGAACAAATTACAGTTGGGCAATTGACAAATAGAGAGGGCATGACCATGCACATACATATTATGATGAGTATAGTGAGATTTAATTGGGCATTACGAAAAAGTACATAGACCGCTATCCAGCATGCATCTATGCCTAAAAAGTCCACCTTCAGGTTATCATCCGAACCCCTTCCAGTATTAAGTTGCTAACAACAGACAATTGCATTAAGTATTGTGCGTAATGTAATCAATAACTACATCCTCGGACATAGCATCAATGTTTTATCCCTAGTGGCAACAGCACATCCATAACCTTAGAGGTTTCTGTCACTCCCCCAGATTCACGGAGACATGAACCCACTATCGAGCATAAATACTCCCTCTTGGAGTTACTAGCAAAAACTTGGCCAGAGCCTCTACTAATAACGGAGAGCATGCAAGATCATAAACAACACATAGATATAAATTGATAATCAACATAACATAGTATTCTCTATTCATCGGATCCCAACAAACACAACATATAGCATTACAGATAGATGATCTTGATCATGTTCGGTAGCTCACAAGACCCGACAATTAAGCACAATGAGGAGAAGATAACCATCTAGCTACTGCTATGGACCCATAGTCCAGGGGTAGACTACTCACTCATCACTCCGGAGGCGACCATGGCGGCGTAGAGTCCTCCGGGAGATGAATCCCCTCTCCGGCAGGGTGCCGGAGGTGATCTCCTGAATCCCCCGAGATGGGATTGGCGGCGGCGGCGTCTCTGGAAGGTTTTCCGTATCGTGGCTCTCGGTACTGGGGGTGTCGCGATGAAGGCTATTTGTAGGCGGAAGGGCAGGTCAGGGGGCGTCACGAGGGGCCCAGGAGATAGGTCGGCGCGGCCAAGGGTGGGGCCGCGCCGCCCTACCTCCTGGCCACCTCGTGGCCCCACTTCGTTGACTCTCCGGTCTTCTGGAAGCTTCGTGTGAAAATAGGCCCCTGGGCGTTGATTTCGTCCAATTCCGAGAATATTTCCTTACTAGGATTTCTGAAACCAAAAACAGCAGAAACAAAGAATCGGCTCTTCGGCATCTCGTTAATAGGTTAGTTCCAGAAAATGCATAAATATGACATAAAGTGTGCATAAAACATGTAGATATCATCAATAATGTGGCATGGAACATAAGAAATTATCGATACGTCGGAGACGTATCAGCATCCCCAAGCTTAGTTTTTGCTCGTCCCGAGCAGGTAAATGATAAACAAAGATAATTTCTGGAGTGACATGCCATCATAACCTTGATCATACTATTGTAAGCATATGTAGTGAATGCAGCGATCAAAACAATGTAAATGACATGAGTAAACAATTGAATCATAAAGCAAAGACTTTTCATGAATAGTACTTCAAGACAAGCATCAATAAGTCTTGCATAAGAGTTAACTCATAAAGCAATAATTCAAAGTAAAGGCATTGAAGCAACACAAAGGAAGATTAAGTTTCAGCGGTTGCTTTCAACTTGTAACATGTATATCTCATGGATAGTTGTCAATGTAAAGTAATATAACAAGTGCAATATGCAAGTATGTAGGAATCAATGCACAGTTCACACAAGTGTTTGCTTCTTGAGGTGGAGAGAAATAGGTGAACTGACTCAACAATAAAAGTAAAAGAATGGTCCTTCAAAGAGGAAAGCATCGATTGCTATATTTGTGCTAGAGCTTTGATTTTGAAAACAAGAAACAATTTTGTCAACGGTAGTAATAAAGCATATGTGTCATGTAAATTATATCTTACAAGTTGCAAGCCTCATGCATAGTATACTAATAGTGCCCGCACCTTGTCCTAATTAGCTTGGATTACCGGGATTATCGCAATGCACATGTTTTAACCACGTGTCACAAAGGGGTACCTCTATGCCGCCTGTACAAAGGTCTAAGGAGAAAGCTCGCATTGGATTTCTCGCTATTGATTATTCTCAACTTAGACATCCATACCGGGACAACATAGACAACAGATAATGGACTCCTCTTTTATGCATAAGCATGTAGCAACAATTAATTTTCTCATATGAGATTGAGGATATATGTCCAAAACTGAAACTTCCACCATGGATCATGGCTTTAGTTAGCGGCCCAATGTTCTTCTCTAACAACATGCATGCTCTAACCATAAAGGTGGTAAATCTCCCTTACTTCAGACAAGACGAACATGCATAGCAACTCACATGATATTCAACAAAGAGTAGTTGATGGCGTCCCCAGGAACATGGTTATCGCACAACAAGCAACTTAATAAGAGATAAAGTGCATAAGTACATATTCAATACCACAATAGTTTTTAGGCTATTTGTCCCATGAGCTATATATTGTAAAGGTAGAGGATAGAAATTTAAAGGTAGCACTCAAGCAATTTACTTTGGAATGGCGGAGAAATACCATGTAGTAGGTAGGTATGGTGGACACAAATGGCATAGTGGTTGGCTCAAGTATTTTGGATGCATGAGAAGTATTCCCTCTCGATACAAGGTTTAGGCTAGCAAGGCTATTTGAAACAAACACAAGGATGAAGCGGTGCAGCAAAACTCACATAAAAGACATATTGTAAACATTATAAGACTCTACATCGTCTTCCTTGTTGTTCAAACTCAATACTAGAAATTATCTAGACCTTAGAGAGACCAAATATGCAAACCAAATTTGAGCATGCTCTATGTATTTCTTCATTAATAGGTGCAAAGCATATGATGCAAGAGCTTAAACATGAGCACAACAATTGCCAAGTATCACATTATCCAGGACATTTTAGCAATTACTACATGTAGCATTTTCCAATTCCAACCATATAACAATTTAACGAAGAAGAAACTTCGCCATGAATACTATGAGTAAAGCCTAAGGACATATTTGTCCATATGCAACAACGGAGCGTGTCTCTCTCTCCCACACAATGAATGCTAGGATCCAGTTTATTCAAATAAAATAAAAACAAAAACAAACCGACGCTCCAAGCAAAGCACATAAGATGTGACGGAATAAAAATATAGTTTCAGGGGAGGAACCTGATAATGTTGTCGATGAAGAAGGGGATGCCTTGGGCATCCCCAAGCTTAGACGCTTGAGTCTTCTTGAAATATGCAGGGGTGAACCACTGGGGCATCCCCAAGCTTAGAGCTTTCACTCTCCTTGATCATGTTGTATCATCTCCCTCTCTTGATCCTTGAAAACTTCCTCCACACCAAACTCAAAACAACTCATTAGAGAGTTAGTGCACAATCAAAATATACATGTTCAGAGGTGACATAATCATTCTTAACACTTCTGGACATTGCACAAAGATACTGAAATTCAATGGAATCGAAAAATCCATCGAACATAGCAAAACAGGCAATGCGAAATAAAAGGCAGAATCTGTCAAAACAGAACAGTTCGTAAATACGAATTTTATTGAGGCACCAGACTTGCTCAAATGAAAATGCTCAAATTGAATGAAAGTTGCGTACATATCTGAGGATCACTCACGTAAATTGGCTTAATTTTCTGAGTTACCTACAGAGAATTAGGCCCAGATTCGTGACAGCAAAGAAATATGTTTCTGCGCAGTAATCCAAATCTAGTATGGACCTTACTATCAACGACTTTACTTGGCACAACAAAACACTAAACTAAGATAAGGAGAGGTTGCTACAGTAGTAAACAACTTCCAAGACACAAATATAAAACAAAGTACTGTAGTAAAAACATGGGTTGTCTCCCATAAGCGCTTTTCTTTAACGCCTTTCAGCTAGGCGCAGAAAGTGTGTATCAAGTATTATCAAGAGATGGAGCATCGTTATCATAAGCTCCCCCATCTGTAGTGGTACTAAGGGCTTTGTCAATTTTAGGCCTATAATAATATTTTTTGGTTTAGGCACTTTAGAGACATACATAAACTTTTGCTCCTTACCCACATAAGCTTTCTCCTCATATTTAAGAGAAGAAAAAGTTGAACTCAAGGTTCCCACAGCTTTTTCAAGTTCGCCAATCCTATTGGTTTGATTATCATGGACAACACAAGTTCCTAGGACACTAATTCTTTCATCAATTCCTCCTAAGGATTTATCAAGTTCATCAGTTTTATCAAGTAACATTTCCAATTTAGTTTCAACACTTGAAAAAAATTTCTCTATGGTTTCCAATTTTTTTTATAACATCTTCCAGAGAGGTTTCAATTTTAACTTCATTAACAGGTGGTGTTCCAAATAAACTCTCAATAATGCAACTAGCTTCTAAAGCAGGAGCGCCTAGGAAGTTACCTCCTGCGAGACAATCAAGAACATACCTATTCCAGCTAGAGATACCAACATAAAAATTCCTGAGTAGGATAGTGGTGGAGTGTTTCTTAGTGCACCTATTATGGGCATCACTAATTCTATACCAAGCATCTTTTAAACATTCTCCCCCTTGTTGCTTAAACGAACGAACTTCAACTTCAGGATTACTCATTTTAGCAATAGTAAATAAAGTAAACTAGATAAAGTAAATGCATGTAACTATTTTTTTTGTGTTTTTGATATAGCAAACAAGATAGCAAATAAAGTAAAACTAGCAACTAATTTTTTGGTATTTTGATTTAGTGCAGCAAACAAAGTAGTAAATAAAACTAAGCAAGACAAAAAACAAAGTAAAGAGATTGGGATGTGGAGACTCCCCTTGCAGCGTGTCTTGATCTCTTCGGCAACGGCGCCAGAAAACAGTCTTGATACGCGTACAACACGCGACCGTTGGGAACCCCAAGAGGAAGGTGTGATGCGTACAGCGGCAAGTTTTCCCTCAGTATGAAACCAAGGTTTATCGAACCAGTAGGAGCCAAGAAGCACGTTGAAGGTTGATGGCGGCGAGATGTAGTGCGGCGCAACACCAGGGATTCCGGCGCCAACGTGGAACCTACACAACACAAACCAAGTACTTTGCCCCAACGAAACAGCGAGGTTGTCAATCTCACCGGCTTGCTGTAACAAAGGATTAGATGTATAGTGTGGATGATGATTGTTTGCAGAGAACAGTAGAACAATTGCAGTAGATTGTATTTCAGTATAGAGAATTGGACCGGGGTCCACAGTTCACTAGAGGTGTCTCTCCCATAAGATAAATAGCATGTTGGGTGAACAAATTACAGTTGGGCAATTGACAAATAGAGAGGGCATGACCATGCACATACATATTATGATGAGTATTGTGAGATTTAATTGGGCATTACGACAAAGTACATAGACCGCTATCCAGCATGCATCTATGCCTAAAAAGTCCACCTTCAGGTTATCATCCGAACCCCTTCCAGTATTAAGTTGCTAACAACAGACAATTGCATTAAGTATTGCGCGTAATGTAATCAATAACTACATCCTCGGACATAGCATCAATGTTTTATCCCTAGTGGCAACAGCACATCCATAACCTTAGAGGTTTCTGTCACTCCCCCAGATTCACGGAAACATGAACCCACTATCGAGCATAAATACTCCCTCTTGGAGTTACTAGCAAAAACTTGGCCAGAGCCTCTACTAATAACGGAGAGCATGCAAGATCATAAACAACACATAGATATAAATTGATAATCAACATAACATAGTATTCTCTATTCATCGGATCCCAACAAACACAACATATAGCATTACAGATAGATGATCTTGATCATGTTCGGTAGCTCACAAGACCCGACAATTAAGCACAATGAGGAGAAGATAACCATCTAGCTACTGCTATGGACCCATAGTCCAGGGGTAGACTACTCACTCATCACTCCGGAGGCGACCATGGCGGCGTAGAGTCCTCCGGGAGATGAATCCCCTCTCCGGCAGGGTGCCGGAGGCGATCTCCTGAATCCCCCGAGATGGGATTGGCGGCGGCGGCGTCTCTGGAAGGTTTTCCGTATCGTGGCTCTCGGTACTGGGGGTTTCGCGATGAAGGCTATTTGTAGGCGGAAGGGCAGGTCAGGGGGCGTCACGAGGGGCCCAGAAGACAGGTCGGCGCGGCCAAGGTTGGGGCCGCGCCGCCCTACCTCCTGGCCACCTCGTGGCCCCACTTCGTTGACTCTCCGGTCTTCTGGAAGCTTCGTGTGAAAATAGGCCCCTGGGCATTGATTTCGTCCAATTCCGAGAATATTTCCTTACTAGGATTTCTGAAACCAAAAACAGCAGAAAACAACAACTAGCTCTTCGGCATCTCGTTAATAGGTTAGTTCCAGAAAATGCATAAATATGACATAAAGTGTGCATAAAACATGTAGATATCATCAATAATGTGGCATGGAACATAAGAAATTATTGATACGTCAGAGATGTATCTGTGCACAAGCCATGGATTTTAAAGAACAAAGAGGACACTAACAAGCAACATAGGTGAAACTAGTCAAAGCGGTAGTATCGCAATCTGACCCGATAGTACCGTTTGGACCGGTTGTACCGCTCGTGATCGAGCGGTACTACCGCTCAAGCTCTGCACATCTAGGTCAAGATTGAGGACATGGCAACGAAGTTCATAGTGTCACACATTGTTGCTAGCTAGTATCCCCGTACATGTAGAGCTTCCAGGAGAGTTTCTTCACCGCACAACCTCATCAAACCCTAGCCTATGCATCTAGGGAGTTCTACACACCCTAGAGAGAGAGAGATTAGGGTTCATACCGGAGGACATGGCGGAGAAGAAGATGGGGAAGCTTCTCCACGGAAGACATTTGGCCGGGGGTGGCTGGAAAAGGAGATCGGGGCCGATCTCCTCGAGGTCTTGACCTTGGAGGCGCGTCTGACTTGAGGTGGGTGGTGGTGTGTGTCGATTTGGGGAAGAACTAAACCACCCGGTACCTTAAGTCAAATATGCAAGTGGTAGTACCGCTCGTATGAGCGGTAGTACCGCTTACCGGTACTTGCCCGGTACCTTGAGCGGTAGTACCGCTCTGGGGCCAATTTTTGAATTTCGTCAGACAAATTCCCATGAGCGGTAGTACCGCTCTGAGGTACGGTAGTACCGGCCTCCAAAATACAAAGACACTCAGATTTTGGTGTAGACTTGTGCTTTTAGACTCAGTTGGCTCAAGAGATAGATAATGGCTTAGGATTAGATGACGGAACTGTTAAGGTACTACCCAACCAAGCTTGCAAGAATCAAACGAAGAAAAATCCAAGCTTGGGTGAATCTCCCATGAAGAAACAAAGAGAAAAGAAGAATACGAAACAAGGAAAACAAAAGAAAGACCAAGGAAAACAAAAGAAGCAAAAAGAAGAACTCCTCAAAGAGGAGGTTGATGGCCGAAGCCATCGTGTAAGAGTAAGGTGGTGTGAGGTTGCGTAGATATATCTAGAACTCACGACCACAACTCAACATGAAGCTCATAAGTCACTAAGATGACAAATAGAGAATGTTTTGGGTTTCTTTTTGCATTATGGGGGGAGGGATAGCTCAATAAATTTAAACCGCACTCCCCCTATATTCACGCGTGCTTTACATCTAGACATGTAGCATGAAAGTGGTATGTGTCCACTCTCAATGCAATGTCCGGACGAAACGCACAAAGAGAGAGAAGCAAACCTTAACGTTGATCGGTAGAGCATGAGAACATATCCTTGTTGGCCTCATCAAAAAAGTATATATACTTGAGGTACTTCGGGGTTTTCATACCGTTGACCCCTTACATAGCTTCCCTTGAGTGAACTTCGCTTGAGATATGAGAGATTCTTGAACTTTTGCACATCGGAGAAAATAGATCATAGAAATAGATTCTTGAGGGATCCTTTGGTCTTCGAAAAGGTTTAGGTCCTCGCCATGACCCCCATTGTTGTTGATGCCGAACTCGAGGTTGTGGAAGAGGTGATCTTATACTTGGTTGTCCAATGGAAGAGGCTTGGCCTTGTGGTGTAGATGGCTCCACATAGGTGGAACTTCGTCCTTCCCCGGCACTCGTAGAAGGTAGCTTTTGAGATCGGCGAGTGACAACACCCATCCTTCCTACGGTAACCGGGGGAATTGCATCTCCTTTCTCACAAGAAGCATTTCACCCCTCCAAAGAACTAACATCTTCATCAAAAGAGTCTCATCACACACTACCACAAACTATACAATAGACTCAAACTCCATCATCATGTTTGAGTGTCTTCAACTAAGGTTTGTTTCTCACTTCCAGCAACCCCATGAAGTTAGGGTAAGACTATGGCTAGGAGTATATGATGGATACCTTCTTTGCCAATGAAGACATCCAAGATCTTTGAGCTTAAACTCCATTACATTGTTGCTCCTTCTTGCAAGGATCATGTCATAGAACTTGCATTGAATTTGTTTGACAAACTTCATCATGGTTCATTTTCTCCAACGCAATTCCTACAAAACACGATCTCTACACAAGGAAGCATTTTCTATTAGTCCGAGACCGTGGCCTCTTGAAGAGACTAGCTCCACAAGAGAACCACCACATGTTCATTATAGTAGGTACAAAGACCCAAAAGTGCAAAGCAATGAACAAAGAGAACATACGCAAGAGTCTTGACAAGGTAGGACATGATCAACACCTTGTCAAGGCCCCAATACCTTTAAGCTTGCTTGTGTCGTCGTCATGAGAATGGTAGAGATAAGTGACTTGATGACGACAACGAATTCCTTGCTTCCGGTCATAATACTTGTGGCCTCAAAATCAACCACCCAATAAGCACCACCGAAAGCAAGGTCCTTCATGGATCAAGGCTTGGAAATAGGAACCCATTTTTCAATGGGCCCTATCATGACGTTCTTCTTTACATTGATCCTTCTTCCTTTCTTCTTCTTCTTATTTGGCATGATTGCCACTTCTCCTTCATTGCATGAGTCCTCATAGGTTTCAACTCTTGCTTCAATGACTCCTTCCAAGAATTTTACTTGGACTTGGAGACTCTCAATTTTGGACTTCAAGTGATTAACTTCATCTTCATGATCCGGGTGAGGGTGAGTTATGTCAAACACTTGAACCTGTTTCTCCTTATTCACCCGGAATTGTTCCAATAGAGCTTCCTGAAGAAGAGAATTCCTTTTCAAGAGTAAACTCTTGTGTCTTTCCAAGGTGGCAATGTCGTCTTCATGATTACAACAAGTGTGATCCTTGCTTGAGAGTTGGTATTCTTTTAAGGCTTCATCTTGCATAAGCTTGATCACCATAAGTTTGTCCTTGCTTCTTTTTAGATATGCAATTTCATTCTTATGATTACAACAAGTGACATTTTCCTTGCTCAAACGGATCCACTCCAACAAGGACTCATTTTACCTATCATTCACTTCACTAGCTTGGCCTTGTGTCTCTTTAGAGTGGCAATCTCCTCTTCATGATCACAACATTGCACCTTCTCTTTACTCAAGCGATAGTATTTATCCAAGGCCTCCTCTTGAGTAGAAATGACTTCCAATAATTTCGCATTGTGCCTTCTCAAGAAGCAAACTTCGTCAAGGAGTTTGTCACAACATGAATTAGGACCTTCATCTTCTTTCTTCTTGGTGAAGGTTGCAACATCCTCAAGCGACCATTCATGGTTTTCTTCAAGATAACACTTCTTCGCCTTGATCTCATCCACCCAACCAAGAGCATAATCTCGGTCCTTGATGAGTTGGGATATGAGAGAATTGTTGGAGTCCTCAAGAACAAGAGCACTAGCTTCAAGAGACATACGCATGCACACTTCTTCCTCATAAGCTTGGGTGAGAGAGATAAGCTCTAATTCCTCCTTCTTCTCAAGACTCTCCTCCAACAATACTTTTGCCACTAAGCAACGAGAAGTGTTGGTGATGAGGTTCTCATTTGGGGATTCAAAGGGAGAGATGGAGAGAGTGGAGATGGCGATGGAGGCCACTTCTCCTTCTTTCCCTTTGTCTTCACGCTCGTCACCTTCATCGGAGGAGTACTCCTCATGAATAATGAAGGCTCTAGGCTTCTTGGTGGAGGAGATCTTGGTGTCATCGTAGTTAGAGGAAAACTTGGAGAAGCCTTTCGAGAGAGATCTAAACTTGCTCTTACGAACAAGATTTCCACCATTGTCTTCCCTTCTCTCATAGATACAATCCGCAACAAAGTGACTCTTGTCGCCGCAATTGTAGCAAGAACTCCCCTTTTGTTCCTCCCTTGGGCTCTTGAAGGAGAGTCTAGTAGAATCATGAGATGAGTATCTTCTTGGTCTTGAGCTTCGTGTCTTGTTTCCACTCCAAAAACTCTTGCCGACAAGAGCCATGTGTTCATGATAGTTGGCCTTGAGATCATCCGGACCCCACTCAATGGGATCCTCATCCCTCTCACTAGCTCCATGCTCCTTCATCTTCAATGCAAGGTTGGGCTTGCGGGTGTTGAGAGCGCGAGCACCAAGATCTTCCGCATTCTTCTTAGATATGTCCAAAGCGATGACTTCACTAAGGACTTCATCGGATGTCATAGCACGGAAAGAGGCGTTTTGGCGGATGGCCGTCAACTTTACTTCCTCATACGGAAGGAGAGCATTGTAGAACTTTCTCTTGATCCAAGGGTCATCCACAAACATTGCTCCAAGATCTTGCATTTGCACGGCGAGAGCAATAAGGCACCGATACATCTCTTCGGGGGTCTCTCCTTCATTCATGATGAAGTTGTCGGCCATGTTGTTCACTTCATCAAAACGAGAGCTTTGGATGCTCTCATTTCCGAGGAAGAGCTTGTCGAGTTTATCCCATGCTTCCTTGGTGGTCTTGAGTGAGCGGATATGAGCGCGGTCCTTGGGCATGACGGCCAAGTGAATCATGTTGATGGCGGTGGCGTTGAGTTGGTCATCCACCACTTCCCTTCTTTTCAAGTTCATTGGGTCTCGTGGTGAATACCCCTCCTCAATGATACGCCAAAGCTCGGTAGAAGCACTGCGCACATGGGAACGCATTAAGAATTGCCAATTTTCAAAGCTATTAGATTCAAGTAGTGGTGGTGAACCATGAGTCAAAATACGAGGCATGGGTATTGGGACATTCACGGTGTAATCACTTGGTGGAGGCACCGCATGATTACCTCTTAATTGTCCCGCAACCGGAGATTCATCCTTCCCTTTTGATGAGGTGTCAACATCCTCAAGTTCCTTTTCCCGAGATGGCTTTATCGATTGCTCAATGATACGTCTCCAACGTATCGATAATTTCTTATGTTCCATGCTTGTTTTATGATGATACACACATGTTTTATACATACTTTATGTCATTTTTATGCATTTTCCGGCACTAACCTATTAACAAGATACCGAAGAGCCAGTTGTTGTTTTCTGCTGTTTTTGGTTTCAGAAATCCTAGTAAGGAAATATTCTCCGAATTGGACGAAATCAACGCCCGGGGGCTTATTTTTCCACGAAGCTTCCAGAAGACCGAAAGGGAAACGAAGTGGGGCGACGAGGCGCCGCCACACTAGGGCGGCGCGGCCCAAGGGGGCCCGCGCGGCCCTAGCGTGTGCCCCCTTCGTCAGCCCTCCAACTCCGCCCTTCCGCCTACTTAAAGTCTTCGTCGCGAATACCCCAGTACCGAGAGCCACGATACGGAAAACCTTCCAGAGACGCTGCCGCCGCCAATCCCATCTCGGGAGATTCAGGAGATTGCCTCCGGCACCCTGCCGGAGAGGGGAATCATCTCCCGGAGGACTCTTCACCGCCATGGTCGCCTCCGGAGTGATGTGTGAGTAGTTCACCCCTGGACTATGGGTCCATAGCAGTAGCTAGATGGTCGTCTTCTCCTAATTGTGCTATCATTGTCGGATCTTGTGAGCTGCCTAACATGATCAAGATCATCTATATGTAATGCTACATGTTGCGTTTGTTGGGATCCGATGAATATGGAATACTATGCTATGTTGATTATTGATCTATCATCTATGTGTTGTTTATGATCTTGCATGCTCTCCGTTATTAGTAGAGGCTCTGGCCAAGTCGTTACTTGTAACTCCAAGAGGGAGTATTTATTCTCGATAGTGGGTTGATGCCTCCATTAAATCTGGGACAGTGACAGAAAGTTCTAAGGTTGTGGATGTGTTGTTGCCACTAGGGATAAAACATCAATGCTATGTCTAAGGATGTATTTGTTGATTACATTACGCACCATACTTAATGCAATTGTCTGTTGTTTGCAACTTAATACTGGAGGGGGTTCAGATGATAACCTGAAGGTGGACTTTTTAGGCATAGATGCATGCTGGATAGCGGTCTATGTACTTTGTCGTAATGCCCAATTAAATCTCACACTACTCATCATAACATGTATGTGCATGGTCATGCCCTCTTTATTTGTCAATTGCCCAACTGTAATTTGTTCACCCAACATGCTATTTATCTTATGGGAGAGACACCAGTAGTGAACTGTGGACCTCGGTCCATTCTTTTACATCGAATACAATCAACTGCAATACTCGTTCTACTGTTTTCTGCAAACATCATCATCCACACTATACATCTAATCCTTTGTTACAGCAAGCCGGTGAGATTGACAAACTCACTGTCACGTTGGGGCAAAGTAATTTGGTTGTGTTGTGCAGGTTCCACGTTGGCGCCGGAATCCCTGGTGTTGCGCTGCACTACACTCCGCCGCCATCAACCTTCAACGTGCTTCTTGGCTCCTACTGGTTCGATAAACCTTGGTTTCTTACTGAGGGAAAACTTGTCGCTGTACGCATCACACCTTCCTCTTGGGGTTCCCAACGGACGCGTGTTGTACGCGTATCAAGCACTTTTTCTGGCGCCGTTGCCGGGGAGATCAAGACACGCTGCAAGGGGAGTCTCCACTTCCAATCTCTTTACTTTGTTTTTGTCTTGCTTTATTTTATTTACTACTTTGATTGCTGCACTATATCAAAACACAAAAAAATTAGTTACTAGTTTTACTTTATTTACTATCTTGTTTGCGTTCTCCATATTAAAAACACAAAAAAATTAGCTACTTGCATTTATTTTATCTAGTTTGCTTTATTTACTATTGCTAAAATGGGTACTCCTGAAAATACTAAGTTGTGTGACTTCACGAACACAAATAATAATGATTTCTTATGCACACCTATTGCTCCACCTGCTACTACAGCAGAATTCTTTGAAATTAAACCTGCTTTATTGAATCTTGTTATGAGAGAGCAATTTTATGGTGTTAGTTCTGATGATGCTGCTGCCCATCTTAATAATTTTGTTGAACTATGTGAAATGCAAAAGTATAAGGATGTAGATGGTGACATTATAAAATTAAAATTGTTTCCTTTCTCATTAAGAGGAAGAGCTAAAGATTGGTTGCTATCTTTGCCTAAGAATAGTATTGATTCATGGACTAAATGTAAGGATGCTTTCATTGGTAGATATTATCCTCCTGCTAAAATTATATCTTTGAGAAGTAGCATAATGAATTTTAAGCAATTGGATAATGAGCATGTTGCTCAAGCATGGGAAAGAATGAAATCTTTGGTTCAAAATTGCCCAACCCATGGACTGACTACTTGGATGATCATCCAAACCTTTTATGCAGGACTGAATTTTTCTTCGCGGAACTTATTGGATTCAGCTACTGGAGGTACCTTTATGTCCATCACTCTAGGCGCTGAAACAAAGCTTCTTGATAATATGATGGTTAATTACTCTGAATGGCACACGGAAAGAGCTCCACAAGGTAAGAAGGTAAATTCTGTTGAAGAAACCTCCTCCTTGAGTGATAAGATTGATGCTATTATGTCTATGCTTGTGAATGGTAGGACTAATGTTGATCCTAATAATGCTCCGTTAGCTTCATTGGTTGCTCAAGAAGAACATGTTGATGTAAACTTCATTAAAAATAATAATTTCAACAACAATGCTTATCGGAATAATTCTAGTAACAACTATAGGCCATATCCTTATAATAATGGTAACGGTTATGGTAATTCTTATGGGGATTCTTACAAAAATAATAGGAATACACCCCCTGGACTTGAAGCCATGCTTAAAGAATTTATTAGTACACAAACTGCTTTTAACAAATCTGTTGAAGAAAAGCTTGGGAAAATTGATATACTTGCTTCTAAAGTTGATAGTCTTGCTGCTGATGTTGATCTTTTGAAATCGAAAGTTATGCCTAATGAAAATAAAGATATTAAGTCATTTGCTACAGCAAACGCCATCCAAGTTAGAATTAATGAGAATATAAGATTGATGGCGGAATTGCGTGCTAGGTGGGAAAAAGAAGAAAATGCTAAAGAGAATAATATAGCTAAAGTTTGGACTATTACCACCACTAGCAATGAAAATGCTTCACATGTTTACACACCTCCTACTATCAATGGTAAAATAATTGGTGTTGGCAATGTTTCTACTCCTAATGCAAAGCTTGCAAAACTGCCTGAAACTGCTAAAACCGCTAAAACTGCCTGTGATAAAACTGCTGAAATTTTTTCCAACATTGGGGACAATGATCCCATTGCTTTAGATCATAATGGTTTAGATTTTGATGATTGACACATCTCTGAAGTTATAAAGTTCTTACAAAAACTTGCTAAAAGTCCTAATGCTAGTGCTATAAATTTGGCATTTACAAAACATATTACAAATGCTCTCATAAAAGCTAGAGAAGAGAAACTAGAACGTGAAGCTTCTATTCCTAGGAAGTTAGAGGATGGTTGGGAGCCCATAATTAATATGCAGGTCAATGACTTTGATTGTAATGCTTTTTGTGATCTTGGTGCAAGTATTTCCGTTATGCCTAGAAAAATCTATAACATGCTTGACTTGCCACCATTGAAAAATTGTTATTTGGATGTTAATCTTGCTGATAATTCTACAAAGAAACCTTTGGGGAGGGTTGATAATGTTCGCATTACGGTTAACAATAACCTTGTCCCCGTTGATTTTGTTGTCTTGGATATTGAATGCAATGCATCTTGTCCCATTATTTTGGGAAGACCTTTTCTTCGAACTGTTGGTGCTATTATTGATATGAAGGAAGGTAATATTAAATATACATTTCCTCTCAAGAAAGGTATGGAACACTTTCCTAGAAACAGAATGAAGTTACCTTTTGATTCTATTATTAGAACCAATTATGATGTTGATGCTTCATCTCTTGATAATACTTGATACACACTTTCTGCGCCTAGCTGAAAGGCGTTAAAGAAAAGCGCTTATGGGAGACAACCTATGATTTTACTACAGCACTTTTGTTTTATATTTGAGTCTTGGAAGTTGTTACTACTGTAGCAACCTCTCCTTATCTTTATTTTATTCCATTGTTGTGCCAAGTAAAGTCTTTGATAGTAAGGTTCATACTAGATTTGGATTACTGCGCAGAAACAGATTTCTTGCTGTCACGAATTTGAGCAGTAGTCTCTGTAGGTAACTCAGAAAAATCTGCCAATTTACGTGAGTGATCCTCAGATATGTACGCAACTTTCATTCAATTTGAGCATTTTCATTTGAGCAAGTCTGGTGCACCTAAAAAATTCGTCTTTACAGACTGTTCTGTTTTGACAGATTCTGCATTTTATTTCGCATTGCCTGTTTTGCTATGCTTGATGGATTTCTTTATTCCATTAACTTTCAGTAGATTTTTGCAATGTCCAGAAGTGTTAAGAATGATTATGTCACCTCTGAACATGTGAATTTTGATTATGCACTAACCCTCTAATGAGTTGTTTTGAGTTTGGTGTGGAGGAAGTTTTCAAGGATCAAGAGGGGAGGATGATACAATATGATCAAGGAGAGTGAAAGCTCTAAGCTTGGGGATGCCCCCGTGGTTCATCCCTGCATATTTCAAGAAGACTCAACCATCTAAGCTTGGGGATGCCCAAGGCATCCCCTTCTTCATCGACAACATTATCAGGTTCCTCTAGTGAAACTATATTTTGATTCCATCACATCTTATGTGCTTTTCTTGGAGCGTCTGTATGTTTTAGTTTTTGTTTTGTTTCAATACATTGGATCCTAGCATTCATTGTGTGGGAGAGAGACACGCTCCGCTGTTGCATATGGACAAATATGTCCATAGCTTTACTCATAATGTTCATGGCGAAGGTTGAAACTGCTTCGTTAAATTGTTATATGGTTGGAAACGGGAAATGCTACATGTGGTAAATGGTATAATATCTTGAATAATGTGATACTTGGCAATTGTTGTGCTCATGTTTAAGCTCTTGCATCATATACTTTGCACTTATTAATGAAGAAATACATAGAGCTTGCTAAAATTTGGTTTGCATGATTGGTCTCTCTAAGGTCTAGATATTTTCTAGTAAGGGTTGAACAACAAGGAAGATGGTGTAGAGTCTTATAATGCTTGCAATATGTCTTTTATGTGAGTTTTGCTGTACCGGTTCATACTTGTGTTTGTTTCAAATAACCTTGCTAGCCTAAGCCTTGTATTGAGAGGGAATACTTCTCGTGCATCCAAATCCTTGAGCCAAACACTATGCCATTTGTGTCCACCATACCTACCTACTACATGGTATTTCTCTGCCATTCCAAAGTAAATTGCTTGAGGGCTATCTTTAAACAATTCAAAAGTTATTACCTCTTATTTGTGTCAATGTTTTATAGCTCATGAGGAAGTATGTGGTGTTTATCTTTCAATCTTGTTGGGCAACTTTCACCAATGGACTAGTGGCTTCATCCGCTTATCCAATAATTTTGCAAAAAGAGCTGTCAATGGGGTTCCCAGCCCCGAATTAATTAACCTAAATAGACATGCCTCCATGGTATGTGATTGTTGGACGGCACCCGAGGATTCGGTTAGCCATGGCTTGAGAAAGCAAAGGTGGGGAGGAGTGTCATCTAAATAAAACAAAATAAAAAAGGCACTCCTTCATGGTATGAGATTGTTGGCAGGCACCCGAGGATTCGGTTAGCCATGGTTTGTGAAAGCAAGGTTGGAAGGAGTGCCACCCAAAAATAAAATTTCATGGGAGCCGCTCTTTGAAAGTCTGTCTGGCAAGGGGGTTAGAGTGCCCACTACCATTCGTTGACAACAACAAACACCTCTCAAAATTTTACTTTTATGCTCTCTTTATGTTTTCAAAATAAAAGCTCTAGCACAAATATAGCAATCAATGCTTCCCTCTGCGAAGGGTCATTCTTCTACTTTTATGTTGAGTCAGTTTACCCATTTCCTTCTGTCCTAGAAGCAAACACTTGTGTTAACTGTGCATTCATTCCTACATACTTGCTTATTGCACTTATTATATTACTTTATGTTGACAATATCCATGAGATATACATGTTACAAGTTGAAAGCAACCGCTAAAACTTAATCTTCCTTTGTGTTGCTTCAATGCCTTTACTTTGAATTTATTGCTTTATGAGTTAACTCTTATGCAAGACTTATTGATGCTTGTCTTGAAAGTACTATTCATGAAAAGTCTTTGCTATGTGATTCAATTGTTTACCCATTGTATTTACCATTGCTTCGAAACGCTGCATCCATTACATGTGCTTACAATAGTATTGATCAAGATTATGATAGCATGTCACTTCAGAAATTATCTTTGTTATCGTTTACCTACTCGGGACGAGTAGGAACTAAGCTTGGGGATGTTGATACGTCTCCAACGTATCGATAATTTCTTATGTTCCATGCTTGTTTTATGATGATACACACATGTTTTATACATACTTTATGTCATTTTTATGCATTTTCCGGCACTAACCTATTAACAAGATGCCGAAGAGCCGATTCTTTGTTTCTGCTGTTTTTGGTTTCAGAAATTCTAGTAAGGAAATATTCTCGGAATTGGACGAAATCAACGCCCAGGGGCTTATTTTTCCACGAAGCTTCCAGAAGACCGAAAGGGAAACGAAGTGGGGCGACGAGGCGCCGCCACACTAGGGTGGCGCGGCCCAAAGGGGCCCGCGCGGCCCTAGCGTGTGGCCCCCTCGTCAGCCGTCCGACTCCGCCATTCCGCCTACTTAAAGTCTTCATCGCGAATACCCCAGTACTGAGAGCCACGATACGGAAAACCTTCCAGAGACGCCGCCGCCGCCAATCCCATCTCGGGGGATTCAGGAGATCGCCTCCGGCACCCTGCCGGAGAGGGGAATCATCTCCCGGAGGACTCTTCACTGCCATGGTCGCCTCCGGAGTGATGTGTGAGTAGTTCACCCCTGGACTATGGGTCCATACCAGTAGCTAGATGGTCGTCTTCTCCTAATTGTGCTATCATTGTCGGATCTTGTGAGCTGCCTAACATGATCAAGATCATCTATATGTAATGCTACATGTTGCGTTTGTTGGGATCCGATGAATATGGAATACTATGCTATGTTGATTATTGATCTATCATCTATGTGTTGTTTATGATCTTGCATGCTCTCCGTTATTAGTAGAGGCTCTGGCCAAGTCGTTACTTGTAACTCCAAGAGGGAGTATTTATGCTCGATAGTGGGTTCATGCCTCCATTAAATCTGGGACAGTGACAGAAAGTTCTAAGGTTGTGGATGTGCTGTTGCCACTAGGGATAAAATAGCAATGCTATGTCTAAGGATGTATTTGTTGATTACATTACGCACCATACTTAATGCAATTGTCTGTTGTTTGCAACTTAATACTGGAGGGGGTTCGGATGATAACCTGAAGGTGGACTTTTTAGGCATAGATGCATGCTGGATAGCGGTCTATGTACTTTGTCGTAATGCCCAATTAAATCTCACACTACTCATCATAACATGTATGTGCATGGTCATGCCCTCTTTATTTGTCAATTGTCCAACTGTAATTTGTTCACCCAACATGCTATTTATCTTATGGGAGAGACACCACTAGTGAACTGTGGACCCCGGTCCATTTTTTTACATCGAATACAATCAACTGCAATACTCGTTCTACTGTTTTCTGCAAACATCATCATCCACACTATACATCTAATCCTTTGTTACAGCAAGCTGGTGAGATTGACAACCTCACTGTCACGTTGGGGCAAAGTAATTTGGTTGTGTTGTGCAGGTTCCACGTTGGCGCCGGAATCCCTAGTGTTGCGCCGCACTACACTCCGCCGCCATCAACCTTCAACATGCTTCTTAGCTCCTACTGGTTCGATAAACCTTGGTTTCTTACTGAGGGAAAACTTGCCGCTGTACGCATCACACCTTCCTCTTGGGGTTCCCAATGGACGCGTGCTGTACGCGTATCACTCAACAAATCCAACAAGAGGAAAAGTATTGACTTGTGGTGGGGGAACATCGACACCTCTCTTAGGATCTATGATGGGGTTTGGTTTGGGAGTAATCAACTCCGTCATCATAGCTTTCATTTGAGATACAATGGATGACTCCAATTTCTTGAGGTCATCCAAAGTAGCCGGAGTATTATCGGCAATTGATGATGGAGATGATTGCTCACCGGGAAGGACTCCATTCACAACCACCTCTTGTTCGGCCATTTCTTAGGCGGTAAAGCCCGAGCAAGTAAACCTTGCTCTGATACCACTTGAATGGATCGTAGCGAACAAGAGGGGGGTGAATGGACGCTACGTGATAAGGGGTGGCCCGATCTTCTCAGTAAGCAACGGTGGTGATGATGATCACGGGGTGATGGCAGCGGAGATACACGACGATGAAGTGGATGATAACTTGTATGACGCAACGAGATCTCTCGATTGGTCCCTGTCGCCAATGCAACAGCTCTCAACCCTGCAAGATATTCACAACTCCACACACTTGCGCACGTAGCCGCCGACCATGAAGCGGTAAGTTGCAACCGTCTAATTCCCAATGGAACAGCAGATCACACAAGACTTTTTCAGGATCTGCACAATATCAAGAAATATGGTGTAGGGATTCAATAGTTTTGCTAGAGCAAACAACTAAGAACTAGGGTTTATCTTAAACGTGGTCTAAAGCAGCTAGGGGGGCGTCCTGGGCACTTATATAGGCGTCCGGGACGACTCCTGGTCGAAAAGATACAAGAATAACCGACCCAGAATAGATCTGGTCGAGACAGACTCGGACAAATCCGGTCTGGAATCCGGTCAACCGGGCCAGGGACTGGGTCGGCCGGTCTGGCGTCCGGTCAACCGGGCGGCAACCGGAAAGTTGCGAGGTTTTCCGGTTTTGATCCGGTACGAGGCAACGCATTCGGTTGGCGCCCGGTCAACCGGGCCAGGGACCGGGCTGGCCGGTCTGGGGGCCGGTCTAACCGGGTGCTGGACCGGCCTGGACGTCGTCTTCTCCTCTCGCGCATGCCTCCCACTCCTCCCTCGCGCGACCATGAGATATCTTCATGTCCAGCTCCATGTCCAGCTTCACGTCCATCTTGACGTCCGTCTTCATGTCCAGCTGCTCCTCTTCTCCTCGTGCGACGCCCGTCTCCTCTTGATACCTGATGATACATAAGTAATAGGACTTAGGCTGTATAAAGTTCTCATCAATCAAAGTACCGTTTAGAAACAAGTTCACCTGTTGTTTAAGTAGCTTCGCAGGAGCCCTTGTAATTGGTTCAATCCGAACTTCATTGGACTTGAGCTTCACAGCAGGTTCATCTTCATTTATCAATGACGGAGGTAGTGGTGTAGTAGGGATGTCCTCATCATCTCCCCCCCCCCTTCAAAAGGCGTCGACCTCGACGCTCCAAGGTCTTCTCCGTCATATGGTGTCGAATCAGCAACATTGAAAGAATTACTGACACCAAACTCATCAACTGGAAGATTAATCGAGTATGCATTATCATTGATCTTGGCAAGCACTTTGTAAGGACCAGCACCACGAGGCTTCAACCGCAGCTTCGGGAACCTATCCTTGCGAAAATGTACCCAAACCATATCACCAGGCTTGAACAACATCTCTTTGCGCTTCTTATTCATCCTTGCAGCATTGCTCTTGCCTTTCTTCTCTATCAACTCTTTAGTCTTCACATGGATCTTTTGCACAAAATCTGCCCTCTTGGATGCCTCCATATTAACTCTCTCATGTATGGGCAAAGGCAACAAGTCAAGTGGAGTAATGGGCTTGAAACCATACACCACCTCAAAAGGACACAGCTCCATGGTAGAGTGTACCGCCCTGTTGTAAGCAAACTCTACATGCGGCAAACACTCTTCCCACTCCTTCAGGTTCTTCTTGATCATGGATCTCAGCAGTTGTGACAAGGTTCGATTCACCACCTCAGTTTGACCATCAGTTTGGGGATGACAAGTAGTACTGAACAGCAGCTTTGTCCCTAGCTTTCCCCAAAGTGTCTTCCAGAAGTAGCTCATGAACTTCACATCACGATCAGAAACAATAGTCTTCGGGACTCCATGTAGTCGAACAATCTCCCTGAAAAACAGGTTAGCAATATGCGACACATCGTCGCTTTTGTGGTAGGCAATAAAGTGTGATATTTTAGAAAATCTGTCCACTACCACAAATATAGAATCATGGCCTCTCTTAGTACGCGGCAAACCCAACACAAAATCCATACTAATATCTTCCCAAGGTGTAGTAGGTGCCGGTAATGGAGTATACAAACCGTGAGGCTTCAGCTTGGACTTGGACTTGTTGCAAGTAATGCACCTCTTCACATACATGTCCATATCCCGCCTCATTTTTGGCCAATAAAAATGATCAGCGAGCATGAGTAGCGTTTTCTCACGCCCAAAATGACCCATCAAACCTCCAGCATGTGATTCCTGCAATAAGAGCAAACGCACAGACGATTCTGGAACACATAGTTTGTTAGCTCGAAACAAGAACCCATCATGTATGTGATATTTTTCCCATGCTTTACCAAGAGCACATAAGCGGTATGGTTCAGCAAAATCATGATCAGTAGCATACAAATCACATAGCACTTCTAATCCAGGAATTTTAACATCAAGTTGAGTTAATAGCATATTCTTTCTAGATAGAGCATCAGCAACAATATTATCTTTTCCCTTCTTATGCTTAATAATGTATGGAAAAGATTCAATGAACTCAACCCACTTAGCAAGACGCTTATGCAGAGTAGATTGGGCTTTCAGATATTTCAAAGCTTCATGATCAGAATGTATGATAAATTCTTTTGGCCACAAATAATGTTGCCAAACCTCAAGAACTCTAATTAAAGCATACAATTCTTTATCATATATTGGATAGTTCAACTTAGCACCAGAAAGTTTCTCAGAAAAATATGCAATTGGGCGACCCTCTTGCATCAACACACCACCAATTCCAATACCACTAGCATCACATTCAATCTCAAATTGCTTATTGAAATCATGAAGTGCAAGTAACGGTGCAGAAGTTAACAATCGTTTCAGTTCATCAAAAGCATGATCTTGGGCAATGCCCCACTCAAATGCAACACCCTTTTTAGTCAATTCATTCAAAGGTGCAGCAATAGTAGAAAAATTGGGCACAAAACGGCGATAAAACCTAGCTAGACCATGAAAACTTCTAACTTGACTCACATTCATGGGAGTAGGCCAATTTTGAATAGCTTCAATTTTAGACACATCTACTTCTACTCCATGTTTAGAGACAACATAACCCAGAAATATGACCTTTTCTTTGCAAAATGTGCACTTCTCAAGATTACCATAGAGTTTACTATCACGCAACACTTGCAAAACATGTCGAATATGTATAATATGATCAGATTCATTGCGGCTGTAAATTAGTATGTCATCAAAATACACAACCACAAACTTGCCAATAAATTCACGCAAAACATGGTTCATCAGTCTCATGAAAGTGCTAGGTGCATTAGTCAAACCAAAAGGCATTACTAACCACTCATATAAACCAAATTTTGTTTTAAAGGCGGTTTTCCACTCATCCCCTTCTTTCATCCTAATTTGATGATAACCACTACGCAAATCAATTTTAGTGAAAATAGCAGCACCACTCAATTCATCTAGCATATCCTCTAAACGGGGAATAGGATGACGATATTGAATAGTAATGTTATTTATCGCTCTACAATCTACGCACATACGCCGTGTACCATCTTTCTTAGGAACAAGAATAACAGGAACAGCACAAGGACTAAGGCTTATGCGGATATAACCTTTGTCGAGTAGCGCTTGTACTTGCTTCTGTATCTCCTTCGTCTCTTCGGGGTTCGTTCTATATGGTGCCCGATTGGGTAGCGAAGCTCCAGGAATCAAGTCGATTTGATGCTCAATACCTCGCAATGGTGGAAGTCCTGCGGGTACCTCATCTGGAAACACGTCGCCAAATTCCTGCAAAACATTAGAAACACCAAGAGGAAGAGGGGTCATGTCGTTAGAAACCAAAACCATACCCCTGTACAAGAGCACAAGAGGCATGGATGTAGGATCCTCACTAAATTCTCTCATGTCTTCTTTGGTGGCTAATGAGACTAAGGAATTCACTCTCTCACTTTTCGTTATATCACTCATAACATTACAATTCTCTCGCCTATCTAAAGAAGCATCCTCCAAGTTGACTTCAACTTTCTGACGAGACTCATTGACAATTTGCTGTGGTGTCATAGGTTGTAAGTTAATTTTCTTGCCCTTGAACTCCAAGTGATATGTATTGGCACGGCCATTGTGTTGCACAGAACGGTCATAGAGCCAAGGCCGACCCAATAGTAGGTGACACACCGTCATAGGAACAACATCAAAATCAATGCAATCCTTATATGGTCCAATAGCAAACTCAACACGCACCATGTGGTTTACCTTCATCTCACCATTGTCGCTCAACCACTGAATATAGTATGGATGTGGGTGCGGTAGATACTTCAACTTCAGCTTGGTACACAACTCCTTGCTCGCTAAATTGCGGCAACTCCCGCCATCAATAATGACCTTGCAAGCCTTGTCAGGACCAACTAAAGCCTTTGTTTGGAACAAATTGCAGCGCTGAGTAGATGCACTAGGCAACACATTAAGAGCATGCTGCGACACAACAATGGTGCGAGCATCAGATGGATATGCATCTTCACCATCCGTGGCATAGTCATCATCTTCTGGAGCATTAGGATCAACATCATCGCCAGTCTCGTATTCATTGTCCTCATTGATAATCATGACTTTGCGGTTAGGACAATCTCTCTTGAAGTGACCTTTGCCACCACATGTATGACAAAGCATGTCACGGTTACGCGCAGTAGACACATTGGAGCCACTCGTACTTGCAGCAGATTCGGACTTCTTTGTGTTAGACACATTGGAGACCGGCTTACTAGGTGTAGTAGAGTAAGGGGCAGAGCGCGTCGAAGGCACCGGTGCCGTAGATGGGGCCGCGCGGGGTGTGAAACGCCCAGCTCCTGTAGCTCGACCTTTGATCTTTGCTTCGTCAGCCAACTGTGATTCAGCTTCTCTTGCATGATGTAACAATTGATTCATATTGGTGTAGCTGTAGTGACGACCAATGCCTTTGATATCATACTTCAAACCGTTGAGTAAACGCTGCATTGTCATCTCGAGAGACTCACGGACATGGCCACGCTGCATGAGCATCTCCATCTCCATATAGTATTCATCCACAGTCTTCACACCTTGTCTCAATAGAGTCAGCTTATCATATATATTCCGCAAGTAATTTGTAGGCACAAAGTGAGAAGTCATCGCCTCCTTCATGGCACGCCATGTGCGTATAGGCTGCTCACGATCCTCTTCGCGGTTACGAACAAAAGCATCCCACCAACGCAAAGCATAGCCATCAAATTCGGAAGAAGCAAGCTTGATCTTCCGATCGTCAGTATAATGTGGGTGTAAGCTCCACAACTTCTCAATCTTGAGCTCCCAAGTGAGGTATTCTTCAACATCAGCTCCTCCTTCAAACTTGGGTATAGAAAACATGGGCTTACCCAAACCATCTTCCTCATCTTGTCCACGACCATTGCGGCCAAGTGGAACCCAACCGCGAGCACGATTACCCTGTGGCGCATCACGAGCATTGTGTGCGTCATCTTGAAGCACATGATCATCGTCATCTTCTTGTTGTTGTTGCGCGGTCAAATTCTCAACAGCTAAGCGCAAATCAGCAAGATTGCGTTGTAAATCCGTCATTTGATCTTGCATTGTAGTGACGGTCACATGAGTAGCATCCAGCTTTTGGGAGATCTCGTCAATCTTCCCATTAAGCACATCGTCCTGAGCGCAGAATTCACGTCGCATCTCATTACGAAGAGCCTCATACTCCCTCCATGTGATGATATCTGCAGCACTCTTGTTTTCCTGGTTAACAATTCTATGATCACTAGCAGACATCGTTAGTAGATTAGTGCACTAAATCAAAAATATATGGTGGTACTCTCACAACTCACTCAAAACTGATAAGAAAAGGAGATCGTTCCAAAGTAAATTAGTGTTGCTTACCACTTGTAGTAACAACTAGTGCACGGATGTAGCGAAGTGAATATCAAGGGTATAAGAACAAATCACACGACAAAGCAGGGTATATGTGGGGCTGTAGGTAGGCTACGTATTTGCACCAATAAAAAGCTCTAGCGTTGACCGTAGATAACCAATGATACTCACACAAGGCGATATAATGGGGCAATGCAACTATATGTGGGAAAGGTTGCAATGCACACGAGAGACGCTAGCAAAGCTAAATGAGACAGGCACAAGATTGCTCAACTACAGGTGCAGCAAAGTAAACTTAGGCCTTCACTTGATTCAACTAGCACTTCTGTCAACACCCGGATTTTTAAGTCCGGATGCCTATTATGTCATACATCGCAATCCTAGGAATATTGTTGTTGCGAGGCATAATAGTTAAGTATCACAGTCATCATTCATTACAAACCATAATGTCTTACAAATTGGAATCACATGATCCATATTACACAAATAGTTGATCTATCGATCAACGAACAAACACAAGTTCATAGCGGAAGCGTAAGATACAAGGACTTCTTAGTCCATAGGCCAACGCTTGACGTCGGAAGACTCCTAGTTGTCGTAGGCGTCCTGCTGGTCATCTCCTTGTTCATCTTCATACTCTGGCCATTTGAATAGCCAGGGACAAAGCCGTGAGTACTTCAAGTACTCGCAAACTAATACTAATGTAAGTGCTAGACATTTCTAGTAAGGTTTGCTAAGCTCTAGTTTCTTTGCATAAAGCCAATTTTAGTTCACAAGTATTTGAGAAAAGCTTGTTCATATGCTAACTAACTCAAGTGGGAACATTAGTGTCATTCCCACCATTCAAGTGGTGATTTCAATTCAATTCACCACAAGTCATTTCATCATCTTATTTCAACCTCATTTTCAAAGATATGACATCGGAAACTGTATGGCCTTTCCAACCGTCCGTAACCGTGGACGCGGCTATTCGAATAGGTTTACACTCTGCAGAGGTTGCACACTTGTGCCACAACATTTGATTTCATCCGTCGGGATTACCCCGAATCATCGTAACACAGTACGCGGATCATAAACCATAACCTTTCACTTACAAATCCTAGTATGAGCACCTCTCCCCATGAGCTTGGCCTCCCAGTGAATACCAACTGTCAACCTGGGAACTGCACAGGGCTTGGCCGTACAATTCACCTCAATTTCACATCATTTCTCAACAACGGAGGCAGCCTCAAGCGTAACCCCTATGATGTGTGTCCAGAGGGAACCCATACTATGATGCATAAACTTCCAGTTAAGCCCTACCCATAATCAGGTATTGTGGGGGTACTTACTAATTGGAAAGGTATCGCATTCAAACCAACATCATGTTTATCAAAAATCACCATCTTCTCTTTGTCATATTCACCTTCAAAAATCATTCAATGGAATGCATCATCATTCCAAGGTTTCAAATTCATTTCAAGTCACATTGTTCCCATCTAGAGTAGTCAAGTTTTATTCATTAGCACTAGCTCTAAATCATGAGGGGTGCTATCTTGCTTTGCTTGATGGAGACTAACTTTACTGCTCTAGTAAACTTCTTTACTTTGACCAAAGTTAACTATAAAAGCAACTTATCGAGAAAACAAGTAAAAACTTGTAATGTATAAACTTGGGATAGGCTTATGTAAGAAAAGGTAAGATTCGTGGTGCCTTGCCCCAAGGGGCTTTGCACTTTGCAAGAATATTAGCTTGCCTTGGTAGTTCTCAAAATTCTCCTCCTCCTCCTCTTGGTAGCAACCTTCTTCTTCGGTGTACTCTCCGGTGCTAGCGTCTAAATTTGAATACGAGTATAATTACTCACTAATTCAATGGCTATTCCATGTATCACATATAAACACACAAACTATTATATGCACACAAATAATCTAATTAGGGTGCATGGGTTGTGTTGCTTGAGGAGAATTTACTTCTTTTCATTTAATATGTAAATGATAGTTTCCATAGGATTCTTGAGAAATAATTTCCTCTCATTGAAATCTTCTTAAGATTTAATTTCTCAAACAATCATATATGAACTTATATTGACCTAAGTCAAACATTCATCATTATCATTTGAGAAAATGATTTAAATGAGGTAGATCACCTTATATCATTTAATAATACTACATATGATTTAAATCTCCAAATAATTCATATAAGTGAGTTTGGCCAGGGGTCCAAACATCACATGAATTCAATTGAGACAAAGTTTAAATGAAGTATAAGACTTCATATAATTTACTTAATAGTTTTGGACAATATCAACTACATAAACTAGCCATATTGTCCATTAATTAAACTAGGGCATGATCATGCAAAGTGACCACACCATTTTATTGCATAATCAATTAGTGTAAGTCAAATGTGAGCTATTAGAGTTGGAATTCACTTAATATCTATTTTGGTTGATGTTTAATAATTTTTTGAATATGGAAAAGTCCCTGCCTTCTTCTTTTTATCAAATTAATTCTACAACAAATCTTGGCATGGGACCAGTGGCATTGTGTAGATATTTTCATTAGCTTTCCAACAACATAAAATTCATTGAATTTGGTTAAGCCAATTTGAATCTATTTAATTTCCAAGTTTGGGCAGTATTGAAATTCATTTGGAATTGATTAATTGGAATTTGAATTAAGAGGGCTGGCGGGAAAGCTAGGTGGGCCGAAAGGGTTTAAAACGGCCCAAGGCCAGCCCACCACGCGTCTGTGCCCGCGTGGGCTGCCTGACAAGGGGGCTCCACCTGTCAGCGAGTTTTAAAAACCCGAATCGGTACGAGCGACGTGGCGCGTTGGATTAGAAGGCGATCCAACGGCGCACAGTCGTCGTCTTCTCCGACGAGAAGCCGAGGGTCTGGCGGCGAGGGTAGGGGGTCGGAGAGCTTACGGCGGCTCCAGCAAGGGTTGGCAGTATGCTCGACGAAGTTGTGGACGACGGCGAGTCTCCTGGTAGCAGTGGCGTCGCCTGGGGTGGTCGGGATCGTCGGCGATTGCTGCAGAGCTTCCGCGGTGGTGAGCTTCCGATTGGCCTTGCTCCAGTGACGATTGAGGTAGCTAATGGTGCTGGGCGAAGCGGTGGTGAGTGGTGATCGTGATGGTGTGCTTGGATTGCTCAGGGGAGCTTGGTATTCATAGGCGCGAGAGGGTGCTGCGGGGCAGTGAGGTGGTCGACATGCTCGCGGCGTCTCCGGTGAGCTAGCGAGCTAGGCGAGGGCGTGGCGCTGTTCTGCGGTTCCTGGCGAGTCGTTTGGCGGCGACAGCTAGGTCGGGCGGTGGCTGGTTTGGTCGCATTGCTTCCACGACTGCCGCGGCGTTCACGGGATCGTGTCGTCGTCTCCGGCGCCGGCGGTCACGGGTCGTGGTCGAGGGCATGTCTGGCAGATGCGCACGTGTGCGGCGGTGCTCAACTCGTGGCGAGGTGGTCCAGGGCATGCTCAAAGTGGTGGCGCGGCGCGTGGCCAGGGCGCGTCTGTGGCGCGCCACGCGCGACATGAGCGGCATACTGGCCGTTCTGGGCGCGCGTCGTCCGGCGGTGGTCGGCGTTGCTCGTGACCGTGGCATTGCTAGGCGTGGCTAGGAGGGTGAGGTGGTGAGCTTGGGCACCAGGGCCAGTGTGGAGGAAGAAGGAGAAGAGAGGGGGTGCGGCATGGATGGCATGGGCCGGCATGGCCATGCCATGCAAGCTATGCTTGCCCTCCTTAGGTTTACTATGTGCCATTTATGGTTAGAGGGAACCAGGGGACCATTTAGAATAGGTTGGGGTAGATTAGAGCTAGGTAGATCACTATTTCAAATAGTGTCAAATAGTTCCATATTTGGAGTTTGAGAATTTTGTCCAAATTTGATTGAATTCAAATGGTTGACCAATTTGAATTGTGTGTGTTTAGTTGAGTTGTATTTGACCAGAGATGATGAGAGGTGGTGGTGGAAAAGTTTAATTCAAAGTTTTGCAAAAATTGATAAGTGGGAGATTCTTACATATGTTAAAATGTTGCAACTTTGGTTGAGCATAGCTTTTGATCAAGAAAGAATTTGGCATGGTGATCTTTACAAAAAGTGTTCACCTTGATGTTGACTTGGATGTGGTGCAAAGATCTAGCAAGGTTTGGTTTGAGAAAATTGAATTGCAATGGCTCAAATTAGTGATCAGACTATAATTGGCAGTTTTGACCATTATCATATGTGAGCAAGTTTTGCAATTGAAATTTATTTGAATTGTGATTCTTTGATTCCAAAAGTTGTAATAAGTGTTTAGTAACATTATTCAACTAATGGTGAAGACCAAATTGGTCTAGGGTCAAAATTTATAAAAATTCCATAGAGCATATGTGAGGGTTTTTAGGGTTTTGCATTTATTTGATTTTCTTTCTCTTTGTGATTTAATTGGTTTGTGATCTTCTCATGACCACCTTAGGGTTTTAGGGTTTAGCTTATACACCTAATAACAATCATCATGGCATATCAATCAAATGCACAAGTTCTATGCATGGCACTATATGCAATTTGAAAAGTTTTTGTTGGTTTGAAATTTTGCTCTATGGAATTCTTCTAACTTTCTTTTATTGAAATTTGGGATGTTACAACTTCACTCTTCTTTTTGGATTTTTCTATTTGTTGAACACACGCAGCTATGTAGCTCTTTTTGCTTCTTTTCAATTTTCTCTCTTCTTCTTTTTCCTGACACAACTCCTTGATAACACGGCCAACAGAAATATACAAAGCACCGATAACCTAACGAGCAGCCTGTCGAGCGGTAAAACTAGTCTCTTCTGGGGAAGTTCCTAGTCACGTTATATCGAAAGGCTTTGTCTATATATGGTTGGGAACAAGCACACTGTACACTATGTGGACTCGGAGTAACAAAACTGACACTAGACGACAAAGTAACACAAGATGATAGAGAAAACTCAAACCCTAAAAACTAGATGGAAAGAAAAGTACGCAAAAACAACTACGAAAAACAACTAAAACTTGAAATTAGTGCAATCTAAAGCTATGGCAAACCCTAACCCTAACTTTTTATGGCTTTTTCTGGATAGGAAAACACTCACAACTCAAATATGGGGTGGATTGTGGATGGCTTACCGAGGAAAACTGGAAATCTGATACCAAGATGATAAGGGGTGGCCCGATCTTCTCAGTAAGCAACGGTGGTGATGATGATCACGGGGTGATGGCAGCGGAGATACACGACGATGAAGTGGATGATAACTTGTATGACGCAACGAGATCTCTCGATTGGTCCCTGTCGCCAATGCAACAGCTCTCAACCCTGCAAGATATTCGCAACTCCACACACTTGCGCACGTAGCCGCCGACCACGAAGCGGTAAGTTGTGTGGGGCCCCGGACTAGCTGTCCGAAACACCCGTTATGCATATACATTCACGATCCCATGATTAGTGTGTCGTGAAAGCATAACCGAACTGGTATCAAATACATCATCTGTTACAGTACCGAATAAAAAAGATTACAACAGGTCACAGACCAATACTCACATAAGAGCCGCAATGGCAGGAGATCAACAATCACACAGCGGAAATACTTCGGACGAAAGCGTTCACATGGCCCAAGTCATGCCATAACCCTACAGGCAACTGACTGGGAAGACGTTCCTAGCTCGCATAGACGTTGTAGACTCCTTCTTCATCTGTCGGATTCCACCAAGTCTGGCCAAGTAAATAGCCAGGGACAAAGCCATGAGTACATTATGAATTGTACTCGCAAACCACCTTAGAGAGAAATAAAGGATATGCAATATGGCAGTAGCAAGGAACAGGCACTACACTAGGGCGACAAGGAGCGATAGGTGGTTCCTCTCGAGAGTATGACATCTCTATATCTTTGTTGAAAACCTTTTTGTAAACCATTTTGTTTGCAGACTAATAGGTAAAGATAACCCATGCTTATTTCCTGCCATCTCAAATGGCCAACACACTTATTCCAGATTTTCCACCGTACCTCCCAGGTACTTTTCCACCAGTCCCACTGGCATCACTTTCCCAAAACATTATTTGAGAAAACACTTTTATAAACCAAAAACTCCTTTTGATACTCAGCACTTCCTTTCCCACGTCCATTGCCGCGGACACGGCTATTCGAATAGATTTAAACTCTGCAGAGGTTGTACACTTTCCCCACAAGATCCGATAAATCCGCCGGGATCATCCCTGGTTCACCAAGCGTCAAAACGCGAGGCTCGGATAACCGATCGTAGTTTTTCGCTTGCTCGCCTTAGCCTAAGACATGCCGAATGAGTTGTACCTCCCAACACCAGAGTCCGGGATACCGTTTACCCAGGAGTTGCAAAATCTCCGGCACCCGACCCTCCGGAATGCCATCCAACCACTTAGGCATCTTTCAATGGGAGCTCATAAGTTGTACCCCGCGTACCTAAACAGGCAAATGGGTTGCGTCCCTTCTCATGGGAAGAACCCCGGTCGAAGCGTCCATGGTCGGACTGCCACTACACTTGCAGGACTCAAACTAAGGCGAGACAAACTACTACGCTACGGCCCGTCCCACTAAAGGGTAATGTGGTTGTACTAGCTAGGTCCAGTGATGTACTCAGTCAACAAAAGGTTTTCGAAAACAATTTTCTTCACTTCTCTTGCTCCAAGCAAGTCCTTTCTGCTCAAAAACACTTAATCAAAACCACACTTGGGCAGGGCTACCCCATTCCAAGGTTTTCGAGAAACTTCTTTTCAGGAAAACATTTTCATAACCATTTTTCCAGGGCTCCCACCTATAGTCTGATTCTTCCTTGAAATTGGCGACAAGGATGACAAGGTGATAAGCACCATATCACTAATAGAGGTTTGGTCAGTAGGTACCAACGAAGGCTGCACCCTAAGGGTGGAATGATAAAACTCCGGGTGACAATAACCACCCACATAAATAAATAAACCATGCAATTTATAAAACTGCTAATAATGCAAGAGTAAGATAATTAGGATGAGATATGCATCAAGAGGTGGCTTGCCTTGGTTGGCTATTTGTCCCTGGACTTGTTCTTCATGATCCTCTGCTCTTCCTTCCTCTTCGAAATTCTCGCCAAGATCCTCTCCTCCTTCTCCGATAGTACTCGCATTCTAGCGTCGCAAAATAAAATAGAAGGCAATCAATCCCTAGGCATAGCATCAAACCACACGACAACACCCAACAACCAACCACTAAATCAGAGACAATAAACACATCAAATAATAGCACCTAGGGAAAAATGGTTATTTTGCTAAGAAGGCTCTGCCTCACAACAAATCATAATCTACACAATCAAAGGTGGCTAATGACCTTTGAAAACCACCAGTAGGGGTCTGGTGCCAAGGTTCATTTAAAAGCATTTTAAACAAAAACAACCCAATTTCCCTATGAGTAAAATAAGCACTAGCATCTATTTAACAAGCCACTCCAGAATATTGCACACAAAATTTTGGTAAAATCACAGAGAGTAAAGCTTGATTTTATAAAGCTGCAGAAATTGGATTCACTAAATTTGGGTTTTTAAAATAAAAGTTATGATTTTTATAAAACCAGGAATGACTTAGGACCAAATAATTGTCCTAAATCTTTCTGTGAGTCGCAAAAATACAAGTAGCATATCTACTGGAAGCTACGAACATGTGTAACAAACATGCACTGGAATCAAACACAAATAAATTTTCAAATATTTTTAAAGATTTAAACAAAACATAAACTAGATCAACCCAATATCCAAGCACACCAGAACCAGAGTACATTCAACCAGAAACAACCATGGCACTGGATAGGTACTGTCAAATGTGAACTAACAAAACTGGTTTGACATTTTTCTGAGTTGTAAAATAATTTACAAAATTAAAACGCTAAAAGGGTACCCTGATTTACTATAAAAATGATCAGAAATAGAGGAAAACTCACAAAAATATATCCCTGGACCCAAATGTACCCTAACAGGATAACTAACAGATACCCTTGGTTTTGGTGCAAAAACAATTTTATTTTTCAAACTAAAAATCAAGGAATGGCTTACTGGACAGATATTGGTTTCTAAACAATTCATAAACTAGGAATACCCTGTAGTTGGGACCTATACCAAAATAAAGATATTTAGCAGTACTATGCACCAAAATTGGTTTCACACCAAAAATGTTTACACAACTCCCACAATCAATTAAATATCACACCAGCAACATTTCACAGGAATAATTATCTGTACATAAATATAGCAGTAAATCACATGCATGCAAGTGGAGGTGATTAGGATTTTGTTCAGGAGCATTTAGGAATTTGATTCATCTCATTTGGACCAAAAATGGATTTTTAAACGATTTAAACCTATGGTATTACCTCACAGGGAAGTATTTGCAGCAAAATCAAAAGGAAAATGGAACGGGCCAGAGAGGCCACGGCGGTGGACCCGTAGTGGGCCAGCCAAGCCGGGCGACGGCACGCGAGTGCGCGGTGGGCAGCAGGGGCGCGGCCCAGCATGGACCGGTTTGACGTGGCCTGCCCGTGCGGAAGTGCACGCATGCACGTATCGCTGGGTGTCGTCTACGCCCAGGAGAAACGGCACCGCCGCGATGGCCACGACGGAGTGAGAGACTGAGAAAGGGAGCTCACCGAGGGAGACTTGGGCGACGTAGGCGATGCACGGGACGGTGCTCCGGTGTGGCGGTCCGGCCAGCACAGTGCGGGGCCTGCCCGGTTCGGTGGCCACATGCACGTCAAACTGACCAGGCGATTCGACCAGACGCTGGCCACGCACGAGGCGGCATGCATGCATGCGGCGACGGCGCCCGACGCGCCGATCGGAGGTGAGCCGGCGACGCGAGGCTAGCGGCGCAGCCACGATGCAGGACGCGAAGGGAGGCGAGGCTCACCGAGGGGGTGGTCGCGGACGGCAGAGGCTGGGCGGCTCAGTCCGTGGCGCGTGCGTACAGGGACGGACTCCTGGAGTCGAAGCGGACGAGGCGAGCATGTCGTCGGCGCGGACCTGCGGATGGAACTCTGATGCCGGAAGCTGAACAAGGAGAGTTTGAGGGCGGCAGCTGTAAGCCCCAGGAGTAGGAAAACCTAGAGCGCGCAGGTAAGAGGGGTTTATGTGAATGAGGTCACTACAAAGGACCGTGAGGTCGCCTCGCATTCCCAAGCATATGGGTAGGCCAAGCAACAGCTCGACACGCCCATGCACACAACACCCACCTCAAAGGCTCACGGTAGGCTTTCCAAGCCTGAGTGCTTCACCTTCCTGTGCACTTCACACATACACACACTGTGCACGGGATACGAGGGTAGAATACAGCTTGAATATCACAACATGACTATGTACGACACAAAAGATGGAAATAAGGTTCATATATATAGCAACGCTCTAATGAGCAAGATCCAAATGACACTCAACGGGGAAACATATCCCATCAGTACATCATACATAAGATAGCCAAATAGTCTGGGTACAGACAAGATCCAAATTGGACTAAGAGTCCTGAAGATAATCAAGCGGTGTTCCCATAACCAACAAGCCACAGGCTGCTGCCTTAGGAACGATCCTGCTACGCAACGAAGTCATCGTCCGTGAACTCGACAAAGTAGCCACCTGCGTACTGCTCATCGTCTGACGTACCTGTTTGTCGAAAAGCGTGTTCCGGAAAAGAGGAAGAAAAACGAGGGTAAGTACCGTTGGCACGTACTTGCGAGATAAGACCAGCTATGCTTGCTGGTGGGCGGTGTAAACTTCGCCCGGCTATATGTGGAGTTTAGCGGCAGCAAAGCACTATCCAATAGAGACACACTACAACATCCGTCTAATAGAGAAGGTGAGAGAGCGCATATTCTAGCAGTTCTATACTCTGCAAACAACAACCCAGCCAGTGCGATCCCCCTTAGCCAAGAGGTACTAACAAGGCACTCACACAGTTGACAATTTTATATCATTCCGTTATAATAGGCTAACTTACTACGCAAATAATTAGCAAGTTATTAGCGACATCATTAGGTGTAAGTTGTTCTATGATCGAGTTAAACAGCTCCAAGTCGTCCATAACCGCGGACACGGCTTATCGATAAGATTTAACCCTGCAGGGGTGCACCAATGTTACCATACACGCATGCTCGAACCCGCTTGATCACGGCGGAGTCTCACAACAAGACCGTTCCCAAATCAACAAGAATGCCTAGGGGAGCCACCCGACTAAGCTACCCGAAACGAAGTTCGGCCGTACTCCGATGCGGACTCAGGGTTTGCGACGGCGGCTAGGCGTGCGAACCACACGCTTTCGCTAAACGTCCCGTGGGGTACAGTACAGAATATAAACACCCGAAGGCAACAGGAAGTAAACACCCGAAGACAACAGTAATAAACACCCGAAGGCAACAGTAAGTAAAGCATGGCATACATGGCATAGGCAAATAAAACCAAGGTTGTGGCCCCCTTTTTCAACAGACTTGAGAAATGGTAATGGGTGATGGGGGGTCCCGATAAAACCTCCCACGAGTGGTTAGCGCGCTCAGTCTTAGAAACAGATAACAAGAACTCGGGTCCTAGGGGACATTAGCAAGTCAAAGTTCCGATGCTTTCGCAAAGGGGCTCACAGATGCCTCTGCATATTATATCCCTTAGCAATTTTTAAGTTGTAGCAAAAGTTATCCACTTCATTTTCGAAAAGGTAGTACATGTGTCAACACCCCAACAAGATATCCCGAATATTTCGAGATATCAACAAAATCCCTAAACTCGCCTACGACTCGCAAAGCTGGCAAACAACAAACAATAGGTAGGGCGAGGAGGTGTATCTCGGACATATAGGTAACAGGTGGATAGGACACGTGACACAACAGAATCGCAACATAAAGTTAGCAATAGATCAAAAGAGCATGTAAATGTAAAATAGGTGAAGGGGTGGGCTCGCCTGTCAGATCAGAGGTAGAAGCACCGACACGATCCTCCAAGGGGAACTCGTACTCCTGCTCGTACTGCTCTGCGTCGGCGTCTACTCGAGAAGAACCAAATAGCACATACAAGGAAAGTAATAGAACAAATCAATACAAGTAAATGCAATGCGCAATATGATGGATGATGACATGGCAAGATGATTTGTGCAAGGCAAAATTAAGTGGGGTGCTCATAATTCACATGAAATGATAAACACCCTCACATATACCTTAATTGGTTTTGCAAGTTTTAATTTTGGATTATTCAGAGATGATGCCAATGATGTATGAGAATGCAAGATTTGAAATCCTCTCACTTTTCTAATGAAAATGGATATATCATTTGCATAATTTGGAATTGTAGAATTGAAGATATGAATTATGCCATAATACTCATATTAAGTTCAGATTTTAATTATGTCCAAATTTTATTTATCCAAAAACTAAAAAAAAAACTTCATAGTTGGATAGATCATGAAAAGTTAAGCAATGTAGATATCTCATTTGTCAAAATTGGATTTGTGAAAATGCATTTGTAAAAGATTTAAAAACCATCTGTGAGCAAAAGCTGAAAAAGGAAACTGAAATGATTGACAGAGATAAACTGAAAATCGACATCGTGACGATCTGTGCACGAGTTTTAAAGCATCGGGAACGAAGAATCTGGGTGGCCAAAACGAGAAAACTCGACGAGTTGAGTTTGCTAGTGGTTCCAAGATTCGTATGGAACAAGCTGGGTTGAAATTGGTGCGTTGAGGCGACGTCGATGGTCATCGGAAGTTGAGCTTGCGAATAGAGGACCAACAGCGAAACTGAAACTCGACAATGTTTTGCATCGTAGATGCGTTTCTGCACAGTTTTTAAAGTGAGGAGAACAAGAGAGCTGGGCAGATTTAGGATGGGATCTGAAGTATTTGAGTAAGGTGGATGTGCCAGGATTCGTTTGGAGGTGGAAAGAACCGAAGAGGTGCACTGAGACGTTGGCGGTGATCGTCGGGAGACGTGGCCGTGTCACGGTGGACAGATCTGAAAACTGGAAAACGTTTTCTGGACAGAGTTTCGAACAAAGATGGCGACGAATCTGTGCGTCTTCTTGGAAAGGTTCCAACAGCAAAAGTGTAGATCTAAGCTGTGGCTTTGCAACGGTGTAAAGATCTCGCACTGAGGTGGCCTGTACCGGCGGCGAGGTTCGTCGGAAGAGGACGCCGTGGTGCAGACAGAGAAATGACCCTTTACTCGTTTTTCATTTGCTCTCTCCCAGATCCTTCTCACGTTCATCGATCCAGGGAAAAGGTAGCATGCAGGGGAGGAAGGAGGAGAGATTCCTCACCCTGGGGTTGGTCAACGACGAGGAGGAAGCGGCCGGCGACGAAGAAGATGGAGATGCCCGTGAGGTAGACGAGGCAGAGGTGGACGGGGCGTTGATGGAGAAGAGATGGTCTTGTCCGTGGCGTCGTTGAAGAAGATGAGGAGCTCAACGGAGCCAGCTCCCATGCTCAGGTCACCGGGAAGGAGGCCATGGTGTGGTGGATGCCGGTGAAGAGCTGCAGGTTGACGGCGGCGCGTGCAGTTTTGGCCTCGGTGGCCTGTCCAGGGAGCATGGTGGCGGCGGCGGCTCAAGTGGTGGAAGGAGGAGGAAGAGATGCTAGGGTTTGGGCTGCTGATGGTGTTGCTTAAGAGGGAGGAAGGGTGGCCAGTGGATGGAGGAGAGAGGAGACGTGGTGGTTGTAGCTTGCTCCAATCCTGATTTGGTGTGAGTGCCTCACGTGTAAAGCAAGAGAGAGAAGGGTTGCATGGCTATAAGTGGAAAGGAGAGAAGGTGGGCTGCTGCGTGGGTTTAGGCTTAGGTTGGGCCAGCCGGTGAAGATAGCTAGGTTAGGTTAGGGTAGGATTTAGTTAGGGTTTTCTATTTGCTTTTCTTGGAACATCACAAGAGGAGGGGATGAACCAAGAGGGAGGAAGAAAGAAGAACAACAAGCAAACAAAAGAAAACCAAGAAGGCAAAAGCAAATTAGTAAAACCAAAATGGTGATATGCATGAATGCAACATGATGGCATGAACAAAATGCAAGAAAGGTACAAAGGGGTCTATGTATTACTCTTGGGATGTTACAAACGCCCCCCCTTGAAGGAATCGCGCCCCGAGATTCTCAGGAAGAAGAGAAGAAGGACGGGTACTCGGAACGGAGTTGATCTTCCCGCTCCCAAGTTGCTTCTTTATCGGAATGGTGCGACCGCTGCACCTTGAGGAACTTGACAGAGTTGTTGCGAGTACGACGTTCAGCTTCATCAAGAATCCAAACGGGATGCTCTTTGTAGGAGAGGTCTTCTTGGAGGTCGATGGCCTCGTGATCAACTGCACGGCCCGGATCTTTGAAGCACTTCTTGAGCTGTGACACGTGGAAGACATCGTGCACTTTGGAGAGCTTCTCAGGGAGTTCAAGGAGGTAAGCGACTTCACCACGCTTTGCTAGAACCTTGAAGGGGCCAATGTATCTTGGCGCCAGCTTGCCTTTGATACCGAAGCGATGAGTGCCCCTCATAGGAGTAACACGAAGGTAGGCTTGATCACCAGGATGATATAACATATCACGGTGCTTGCTATCATAATAGCTTTTCTGCCGAGATTGTGCTATCTTCAGATTGTCACGAATGATTCGCACCTTTTCTTCAGCCTCATTGATGACATCGGGGCCAAAGATTTGCCTTTCACCAGTTTCAGACCAGTTCAGAGGTGTTCTGCATTTGCGACCATAGAGAGCTTCGAAAGGTGCCATGCCCAAACTGGCTTGATAGCTGTTGTTGTAAGAGAACTCAGCGAAAGGAAGGCATTCTTCCCATTTCATGCCGAAGGAGATAACACATGCACGGAGCATGTCCTCGAGAATCTGATTGACTCTTTCGACTTGCCCACTCGTTTGAGGATGATAAGCTGTGCTGAAGAGCAGATTAGTTCCCATAGCTTTCTGAAAGCTTGCCCAAAACTTGGAAGTGAAGATACTTCCGCGATCAGAGCTTATTTCCAAAGGAACACCATGAAGAGAAACAATCTTTGCAGTGTAGAGCTCAGCCAACTGACTAGCAGATATTGTTTCTTTGACAGGAAGGAAGTGAGCAACCTTGGAAAGACGGTCGATCACCACGAAGATAGCATCATTGCCTTTCCGAGACTTTGGAAAACCAGTCACAAAGTCCATCTCAATCTTATCCCATTTCCACTCGGGAATCTTCAGGGGTTGGAGGACACCGGCAGGTCTCTGATGTTCTGCTTTGACACGGCGACAAACATCACATTCTTCGACATAGCGAGCAACATCCCTTTTCATCCTAGTCCACCAATAGGTAGACTTGATATCGAGATACATCTTTGTGCTGCCAGGATGGATAGAAAGAGGAGTGTCGTGAGCTTCTTTGAGAATGAGGTTTCTCAGGTCTGGATCATTCGGAACAACAAAACGACCTTGGAAGAAGAGAGTTCCTTGATCGTCGAGAGAGAAAGACTTGTACTTGGGCTTGTGCATATTCTCTTTGATATTCTTGCTGCAAATATCTCGCAATTGTCCTTTTCGGATCTTATCTTCAAGAGTTTGCGTGATCACCAAGTTTGCAAGGTAGCCTTGGGGAACCAGCTCAAGATTCAATTTCCTGAATTCTTCATAAAGAGCAGGTTGACTTTCTTGAATCATGAGGTTGTTGCAATATGACTTGCGACTAAGGGCGTCAGCCATGACATTAGCTTTGCCTGGAGTGTAGCTGATAGACAGATCAAAGTCCTTGATGGTTTCCATCCATCTCGTTTGACGGAGGTTCAAGTTGGGTTGTGTGAAGATGTATTTGAGACTCTTGTGGTCGGTGAAGATCTCACATTTGTTGCCCAACAAGTATTGGCGCCATGTTATTAAAGCATGTAACACGGCTGCAAGCTCAAGATCATGTGTGGGATAGTTGAGTTCATGCTTTTTCAACTGACGAGAAGTATACGCCACAACTTGACGTTCTTGCATGAGGACAGCACCTAGACCATGAAGAGAGGCATCACAGAATATCTGGAAAGGCTTAGAAGTATCTGGAAGAACAAGGACAGGTGTGGAAGTGAGCTTCTGCTTGAGGAGATCAAAGCTTTCTTGACATTGAGGAGACCAAAGGAACTTCTTGTCTTTCTTCAGGAGATCGGTAAGAGGCTTGGCGATCTTGGAGAAATTCTCAACGAAGCGGCGGCAGTAACTTGCCAAACCGAGGAAACTTCTCACTTGCTTGACATTCTTCGGAGGAAGCCATTCAACGATCGCCTTGACGGTTTCAGGATTGATAGCAATGCCTTTTCCCGAAATGACATGACCAAGATAGACGACTTGAGGAAGCCAAAATTCACACTTGGAGAACTTGGCATAGAGGCGATGTTCACGAAGCTTCATGAGGATGAGGCGAAGATGCTCTTCATGCTCCTCATTGGACTTGGAGTAGACAAGGATATCATCGAGATAGACTACCACAAACTTGTCGAGGTACTCCATGAAAATGTAGTTCATCAACCGAGAGAAAGTGGCAGGAGCATTAGTGAGGCCAAAGGACATGACGGTGTACTCGTAGAGACCATAACGAGTTTTGAAGGCTGTCTTGGGTACATCCTCCTTGCGGATTTTGATTTGGTGATAACCACTTCTCAAATCCATCTTAGAGAACACAGTTGCACCCGCAAGTTGATCAAAGAGCTCATTGATGCGAGGAAGAGGATATGTATTCTTGATCGTTTTCTCATTGAGAGGCCGGTAGTCAACCACCAATCGATCAGTTTTATCCTTTTTCTTCACGAAGATGGTAGGACATCCCCATGGAGAAGTGCTTGGCTGAATGAAACCAAGTTTTTGCAACTCGTCAAGCTGCTTCTTGAGTTCAGCCAACTCATTGGAACCCATTTTGTATGGCCGCTTTGAGATAGGAGCTGTTCCAGGCTCTAGTTCAATGACGAACTCAACAGCCCTGTCAGGTGGCATACCTAGAAGTTCTTCAGGAAAGACATCAGGAAAGTCGCAAACCACCGGTATAGACTCAAGCTCCGGAAGAGAACTAGGATTCAAAGCAAAGAGCTGAACGGAAGGTGTTTGGGAAGGTGTATAGGTCAAGAATCCTGTTGAAGTAGGAAGAGAAACTGAATGCGTGGCGCAATCAATGACAACTTTGTTGGCCTTCAACCAATCCATGCCAAGGATGACATTAATGCCAGAAGATCTAAGCTCGATGAGGGATGCAAGGAACACATGGTTTCCAATCTGAATTTGATTGCCATGACTTATCTTGGAAGATAACATTTGTCCTCCGGGAGAATGAACCAAGAGATTAGACGGTAAACTTTCCATAGGGAGGTTGTTACTTTGAGCAAAACTATCAGACACAAAAGATAGAGAAGCTCCTGTATCGAACAGAACTTTTGCAGGAATAGAGTTAACAAGCAAAGTACCAAGCACGACGTCGGTAGCTTGTTCAGCTTGCTCAACGTTGATGTTGTTGACGCGAGCAGCCCTCGGTCCTTGCCTATTGTTGTTGTTGAAGGCACGGCCCGGAGCTGGTGCACGAACCATCGCATTTGTTGCAGTAGAGCGAGGTGGTGGTGGAGGAAGCTTCTGAGGGCAGAAGGTAGAGATGTGCCCAACCTGACCACACTTGTAGCATGTGGGGTCGGCACGTGGACCCATCGGCCTTGGTCCACCATATGCAGGCCTTGGCGGAGCTTGGTAGGTCCTCTGCTGAAGCTGTGGGGTGGGAGGGCGGGGAGCATACCCAGCGTATGCTGCGCGGGGAGCATACCCAGCTTGTGTAGCTTGTCCTGGCGGTGCGGGATAAGGAACCCACAACCTGCGCTTCTGAGGCGGCGCTGAAGAAGGAGCACCAACCTCTCGAGTATGCTTGCGTGACTCGTCGAACGCAAGCCTACCCGACTCTTCCTTGATAGCAGTGTTGACCAGCTTGTCAAAGGTGTCCATCGAGACATGAGTGAGCGCGTACTTGAGTGCCGGCTTGAGGCCATTACGGAACCTCTTCTGCTTCTTGGCATCAGTAGACACTTCTTCACCACCATAGCGAGCTAGCCTGGAGAACTCGATGCTGTATGTCATCACATCTTTGTTGCCCTGAACAAGACTGAGGAATTTCTCCTTCATCCTGTCCATTAGCCCTTCAGGAATGTGGTGGCTTCTGAAAGCTTCCCTGAATTCTTCCCAAGTGACATCAGGAGCATTGGCGGGACGCATCTCGAGAAAGTTCTCCCACCATGCTGCGGACCCTCCTGTCAGAAGGTGAGTCGCAAACCGCACTTTGTCTTCTGGGGCGACTCCCGCTGTGTTGAGCATGCGGTTGACATCGCGCACCCAATCATCTGCATCCAGCGGTTCAGGAGTAGAGTCGAACGATCGCGGGTTCAACTGCAAGAAGTCCCGGATCATCACTCGACCATTGTCATGACGAGCTTGATCGAAGTTGTGCTGGGTTTGCTGCATCTGGCTCAACAGTTGAGTCATTTGCAACAGGGCTGGTCCCAGCGGAGGAGGTGGCGGAGGTCTAACCATCCTGTTGAGGGAAAACATTAAGACGGTTGAGACAACAGATAAGAACAAAGCTTAGAACAAGGATTTAAGATCACATAACACATCGCTCCATAGAATTCATCAAGGTACACCATACAAGGTTCAAGTACACAAGAGATCCATACGACCGCAAACAAGGATAGAAAAACTAAAACATCCACTTGACACGCAGGACAGTGGAGTATACGGTAGTTCCATAAGAATAACGATAAGGAAGCAGGCTCCGGAACAAAGAAGTGGTCGAGATAGCATCGGATCAAAGGAGAATAACTTGTTAGTATGAAAATACCAACATGTCAAAGGAACAGATTATATGTGGAGATTGACGAAAGATGATAATGAAGCAACCATAGTACAGAAAATTTTCAAAATACTTTTCCCTATGGCACTATGGTTTCCCACAAACACGTCCAAGCCTAGGTGAAACAAGATAAGAATAGAGTAAAACCGTTGCACGTCCTTACCAGAGGGAGGGTGGGTGGGGTAAGAAATAAAAGCAGAATTCCTACTCTCGCGCATAATTTTTCCTATGTAGCTACTAAAATATTAGTTTCTAGACTCAACTTCGTCCGCTGCAAAGGGGCTCCTAAAGGCAGTCCTGCTCTGATACCAAGTCTGTAAGCCCCAGGAGTAGGAAAACCTAGAGCGCGCAGGTAAGAGGGGTTTATGTGCATGAGGTCACTACAAAGGACCGTGAGGTCGCCTCGCATTCCCAAGCATATGGGTAGGCCAAGCAACAGCTCGACACGCCCATGCACACAACACCCACCTCAAAGGCTCACGGTAGGCTTTCCAAGCCTAAGTGCTTCACCTTCCTGTGCACTTCACACATACACACACTGTGCACGGGATACGAGGGTAGAATACAGCTTGAATATCACAACATGACTATGTACGACACAAAAGATGGAAATAAGGTTCATATATATAGCAACGCTCTAATGAGCAAGATCCAAATGACACTCAACGGGGAAACATATCCCATCAGTACATCATACATAAGATAGCCAAATAGTCTGGGTACAGACAAGATCCAAATTGGACTAAGAGTCCTGAAGATAATCAAGCGGTGTTCCCATAACCAACAAGCCACAGGCTGCTGCCTTAGGAACGATCCTGCTACGCAACGAAGTCGTCGTCCGTGAACTCGACAAAGTAGCCACCTGCGTACTGCTCATCATCTGTCGTACCTGTTTGTCGAAAAGCGTGTTCCGGAAAAGAGGAAGAAAAACGAGGGTAAGTACCGTTGGCACGTACTTGCGAGACAAGACCAGCTATGCTTGCTGGTGGGCGGTGTAAACTTCGCCCGGCTATATGTGGAGTTTAGCGGCAGCAAAGCACTATCCAATAGAGACACGCTACAACATCCGTCTAATAGAGAAGGTGAGAGAGCGCATATTCTAGCAGTTCTATACTCTGCAAACAACAACCCAGCCAGTGCGATCCCCCTTAGCCAAGAGGTACTAACAAGGCACTCACACAGTTGACAATTTTATATCATTCCGTTATAATAGGCTAACTTACTACGCAAATAATTAGCAAGTTATTAGCGACATCATTAGGTGTAAGTTGTTCTATGATCGAGTTAAACAGCTCCAAGTCGTCCATAACCGCGGACACGGCTTATCGATAAGATTTAACCCTGCAGGGGTGCACCAATGTTACCATACACGCATGCTCGAACCCGCTTGATCACGGCGGAGTCTCACAACAAGACCGTTCCCAAATCAACAAGAATGCCTAGGGGAGCCACCCGACTAAGCTACCCGAAACGAAGTTCGGCCGTACTCCGACGCGGACTCAGGGTTTGCGACGGCGGCTAGGCTTGCGAACCACACGCTTTCGCTAAACGTCCCGTGGGGTACAGTACAAAATATAAACACCCGAAGGCAACAGGAAGTAAACACCCAAAGGCAACAGTAATAAACACCCGAAGGCAACAGTAAGTAAAGCATGGCATACATGGCATAGGCAAATAAAACCAAGGTTGTGGCCCCCTTTTTCAACAGACTTGAGAAATGGTAATGGGTGATGGGGGGTCCCGATAAAACCTCCCACGAGTGGTTAGCGCGCTCAGTCTTAGAAACAGATAACAAGAACTCGGGTCCTAGGGGACATTAGCAAGTCAAAGTTCCGATGCTTTCGCAAAGGGGCTCACAGATGCCTCTGCATATTATATCCCTTAGCAATTTTTAAGTTGTAGCAAAAGTTATCCACTTCATTTTCGAAAAGGTAGTACATGTGTCAACACCCCAACAAGATATCCCGAATATTTCGAGATATCAACAAAATCCCTAAACTCGCCTACGACTCGCAAAGCTGGCAAACAACAAACAATAGGTAGGGCGAGGATGTGTATCTCGGACATATAGGTAACAGGTGGATAGGACACGTGACACAACAGAATCGCAACATAAGGTTAGCAATAGATCAAAAGAGCATGTAAATGTAAAATAGGTGAAGGGGTGGGCTCGCCTGTCAGATCAGAGGTAGAAGCACCGACACGATCCTCCAAGGGGAACTCGTACTCCTGCTCGTACTGCTCTGCGTCGGCGTCTACTCGAGAAGAACCAAATAGCACATACAAGGAAAGTAATAGAACAAATCAATACAAGTAAATGAAATGCGCAATATGATGGATGATGACATGGCAAGATGATTTGTGCAAGGCAAAATTAAGTGGGGTGCTCATAATTCACATGAAATGATAAACACCCTCACATATACCTTAATTGGTTTTGCAAGTTTTAATTTTGGATTATTCAGAGATGATGCCAATGATGTATGAGAATGCAAGATTTGAAATCCTCTCACTTTTCTAATGAAAATGGATATATCATTTGCATAATTTGGAATTGTAGAATTGAAGATATGAATTATGCCATAATACTCATATTAAGTTCAGATTTTAATTATGTCCAAATTTTATTTATCCAAAAACTAAAAAAAAACTTCATAGTTGGATAGATCATGAAAAGTTAAGCAATGTAGATATCTCATTTGTCAAAATTGGATTTGTGAAAATGCATTTGTAAAAGATTTAAAAACCATCTGTGAGCAAAAGCTGAAAAAGGAAACTGAAATGATTGACAGAGATAAACTGAAAACTGACACTGGCAGACGATCTGTGCACGAGTTTTAAAGCATCGGGAACGAAGAATCTGGGTGGCCAAAACGAGAAAACTCGACGAGTTGAGTTTGCTGGTGGTTCCAAGATTCGTATGGAACAAGCTGGGTTGAAATTGGTGCGTTGAGGCGACGTCGATGGTCATCGGAAGTTGAGCTTGCGAATAGAGGACCAACAGCGAAACTGAAACTCGACAGCTGCTGTTTACTGTAGATGCGTTTCTGCACAGTTTTTAAAGTGAGGAGAACAAGAGAGCTGGGCAGATTTAGGATGGGATCTGAAGTATTTGAGTAAGGTGGATGTGCCAGGATTCGTTTGGAGGTGGAAAGAACCGAAGAGGTGCACTGAGACGTTGGCGGTGATCGTCGGGAGACGTGGCCGTGTCACGGTGGACAGATCTGAAAACTGGAAAACGTTTTCTGGACAGAGTTTCGAACAAAGATGGCGACGAATATGTGCGTCTTCTTGGAAAGGTTCCAACAGCAAAAGTGTAGATCTAAGCTGTGGCTTTGCAACGGTGTAAAGATCTCGCACTGAGGTGGCCTGTACCGGCGGCGAGGTTCGTCGGAAGAGGACGCCGTAGTGCAGACAGAGAAATGACCCTTTACTCGTTTTTCGTTTGCTCTCTCCCAGATCCTTCTCACGTTCATCGATCCAGGGAAAAGGTAGCATGCAGGGGAGGAAGGAGGAGAGATTCCTCACCCTGGGGTTGGTCGACGACGAGGAGGAAGCGGCCGGCGACGAAGAAGATGGAGATGCCCGTGAGGTAGACGAGGCAGAGGTGGACGGGGCGTTGATGGAGAAGAGATGGTCTTGTCCGTGGCGTCGTTGAAGAAGATGAGGAGCTCGACGGAGCCAGGTCCCATGCTCAGGTCGCCGGGAAGGAGGCCATGGTGTGGTGGATGCCGGCGAAGAGCTGCAGGTTGACGGCGGCGCGTGCAGTTTTGGCCTCGGTGGCCTGTCCAGGGAGCATGGTGGCGGCGGCGGCTCAAGTGGTGGAAGGAGGAGGAAGAGAGGCTAGGGTTTGGGCTGCTGATGGTGTTGCTTAAGAGGGAGGAAGGGTGGCCGGTGGATGGAGGAGAGAGGAGGCGTGGTGGTTGTAGCTTGCTCCAATCCTGATTTGGTGTGAGTGCCTCACGTGTAAAGCAAGAGAGAGAAGGGTTGCATGGCTATAAGTGGAAAGGAGAGAAGGTGGGCTGCTGAGTGGGTTTAGGCTTAGGTTGGGCCAGCCGGTGAAGATAGCTAGGTTAGGTTAGGGTAGGATTTAGTTAGGGTTTTCTATTTGCTTTTCTTGGAACATCACAAGAGGAGGGGATGAACCAAGAGGGAGGAAGAAAGAAGAACAACAAGCAAACAAAAGAAAACCAAGAAGGCAAAAGCAAATTAGTAAAACCAAAATGGTGATATGCATGAATGCAACATGATGGCATGAACAAAATGCAAGAAAGGTACAAAGGGGTCTATGTATTACTCTTGGGATGTTACAGCAGCCGCGGGTCAGGGGCTTGACGCGGATGTGCAGACGAGGGTGCAGATGACGAGACGGATGTCGACGTGGTTCGCGATGCTGCGGACGAATACGACGGCGGCATTTTCCCGCGAGCTCCTGGAGAGAAGATTGCGGCGTTACAGGGAGAGATAGATAGATGTTAACAGATAGGGAGTAGGGGGAGAGACGGAGAAGGACGAGCTTCAGCTCGGGGAGAGACAGATAGGGAGTAGGGGGAGAGACGGAGACGGAGAAGGACAAGGTCGTCTCCATCTTGGATGAGGGGAGGAGAGGGCAAGGCCTAGGCTTTCTGGTGGTCAAGCAAGGGAGCTGGGTGGAGTGAGGAGAGGAATAAGTGTGACAGAAAAGAGAGAGAGCTCCGGCTCTGGTTTATAAAGAACTATGCCGGTGCACCGTGAGCTGAGAGTTGGGCGGGCAGTGCACGGGCTCACATCCCCGTCATTGGACCAAGGAGGCGGTGCAGGAGTGTTTGACGCGTGAGAGAGTGTTTTGGAGGGTTGTGCTTGTCCTGGCGTCGAGGGTTGCAGCGGGCACTGACGTCTCCCATCATGCACCCAGGGTGCTCGAGGAAAGGACAGGTCGAGCTGTTGACCAGGGCGGCGTGTGTGTTGGAGTAGGGGCGGCAGGCTGGCATGTGGTGGACGCTGGGGTAGTGACCTGTTGCTGTGCAACGCCGGAAACGACCTGGAAAGGGAGTGGGATGCGAGCCATCGACGCGTACCGGGAGGTGGTCACCACAGCGGGGTTGTAGCAGGTGGCCTGGTGGTGTAGTGATGCTGGGGGATGCATGCTCGTGCTAGATCAGAGGTTGGTCAAGGTATGAGAGAGAGAAAAGAGAATAGAAAAATGGGAGAGGGAGATATGGCTCTCATGTGTCCATGCCATGCATGGCCGGCCAACACTTTCCAAGAGCACAAGGTCAAGCAAGGAGGAGATAGAGGTGAGAAGTTGGGTCACGTGAAATTTTACATCGGCATGGCTGGCTTCAAATCCCTTGGCATGATCAAAATATATGGCAATTTGCCCAAATGGACAATGCATGCGGGTTGGGTGTAGAGTTAAAGATGGTTAGGCTGCTAATAGAATTGGAGAAGGATTTGAATGGTCTTGGAAAATAGATATGGACATAGAGATTGATTTATGCCAAAGATGGTCATGGTGGCAATTGGTTGCATTTTGTTTTGTCGAGGTGATGATAGCATACTTGGGAGGTGTCTTTGATGTAGTGAGATACCACTAGATTTGGAATTTATTTGGATTTGTCTGTATCCAAAGCTATGCCTACGAATTATTTGAAAGAAATTTTAGAAAAAGGATTTTGGAGAAGATTGAGAGTAGCTAGGTAGGTCTTAGAATTTTTCAAAAGTCTTTACTCACTTTATAAAGCAAGATAGACTTTCTAAAATTTCGAAATAAGCAAGATCGAAACAAGAAAGGGTGTAAGTACCATTAACATGCATTTTGTTAAAAAGAAAAATAAAATAAAATAAAATAATGATATAGAAATCATTCTTTGGTGGAGATGAGATGATAAACATAACAATCTCATTCCCTTGTTTTATTTGAAGAAGTAATTTGAAAGGGTTTAAAAAAAACTAGAAGTAGTTCTGTAGTTAAAACTAGAGAAGAAAAATAAATAGGGTTTTGGAAGTTTTCTATTAAAAGAAACTAAGAACAAATTTTGGAAATAAGATCTCAAGGGTAGATGATTACTACATAACGTAACAATCATCTCCAAACTTGGTTTGGTGAAAATAAACTTGAATTTAAGGAAAACCAAAGAATAGAGTGGGAGAAGGAATCTAGAGCTAAAACATGGAATAGGGTATAAGATCAAGAAGGAGATATAGGTTGAAGGACTTGCATGGGACAAGCAAGACGTGGAAGTTGTAGAGGAGGTTGCATAGGTGGGATCTATTCCTCGAGTTCACCTATAACAGTGGTGGGTGCTTAGGAAACAACTGCCAAAGTTTGAAGCTTTAAGCCTACCAAAACAGATTATTGACTTGACCTCAAAACCATGTGGGATAAGTGGGTAGATGGGTGATCTGGTCCAAGGCATTAGTAGGTTTGGGATGTGCACATGAAGAGGTAGGTCAAAGACCAAGTGCATTGCCCTAGATGGCAAGGGGTAGCTAAATCCCGAGGATTCTAAATGGAACCTGATAACAGTTTTAGGACTTAGCCAAATTTTGAGTTTGCTCCAAGGTTGGTGTCTAGGGTTTAAGATACAAAGAATTAGGGAGTGGATAATTTTCAAAACTTGAGGAAAGGATAGGGTGAGCTAAAGTGCATCGCAAGGAGGATATCAAGGTAGATGCATTCATGGCTCCACAAATGGAAGGATTTTAGTGGGTGTTGTCAAAAGGTTTTATCTCAAACAGGGCTTTGCTATAAGGTAGCTCAAGAAGATTTTAACAAGCAGATCAAGGCAATACATCTGCAGGCAGATCAAGACAATTCATCTACAAGCAGATCAAGACAAAACATCTCAACAAACTATTTAGAAAAAGTTTTTGTTCCCCCTGATTTTTGCACTCTAGACAAGTAAACGAGGTTGCAAAAGTTGGGGTGTTACAAATCCTTCCCCCCTTAAAATAATCTCGTCCCGAGATTACTAGGTGTAGGACTAGAGAGGATTTATAGGTTAATCTAAGTTAGACTCCATTCTCTGGTGGATGTGCTGTTGTCGGAAGATCACAACTTCAGCTTCTGAGAGACACGATAGATTTCTGCCAAGGACAAGCTTCGTGAAGAGGTTGACTTCCTCATGCGGGTGTTAGATTTGTAGCTTCCTAACAATCCTCGAGGGCTCCACGATTCTTGGAGGGTTAGAGCATCCAAACGATGCTTTTAGAAAGGTTGATTTTTTTTTGAGTTAGCTTCAATTTTAGTGGAAGACGTAGTCTTCCACCCTAAGATTGTTCATCGGGGGTTCGAGAAAACTCAAAGCTTCAGCCATGGGGTCCTGTCGAGCGCTTTTGAAGAAGCCATCGATCTTCCGTCTTGAGTGAAGAATCTTCAGGGGGCGACGTGCAGTCTGCAGCTTCAAGAGGCACGCACGGCATTTACAGTTCTGTAAGGCACTCGTTAAGTTAGTAAGTCAGCGGAACTCCTGGTGGGTCTTCACATAAAGCAGCATCAATCGTTGAAAACAATCTTCAACTTTAGGGTTGGTGTTTATTAAAGTACACCAAATCTTGAGTCTTGAATTGTCTTCAAGGGCTTCACTTGTTGAGGACTAGATGGACCTTGTAGAGTAACTTGGCTTCGATGCTACAACTCACTTAGCTTGTTGTAAGGTGAGTCAGGCTGAGGTTTTAAGAAGATAACCTCAAGGTTAGCGCGATTATGCTCTACGGTTAGACAAAATAAGTATGGCTTCATCTTCTCGTAGGTTTGCAGTCGACCTTGAAGGCACCGGCTTCTGCTTTTTTTGGCATCGCAGGTTGTCTTGAGTTGAATATAGTGTTGGAGTTGGCATTTCGGGAAAACAGGATTGCATCTAGAGGTTACCCAAGTTAGGGTTAGGGTTTCCCATTTACTTCGCCAACTATAGTTAAAATCTCGACCAGAAACTTGACAGGATGCGAAGAAAAATAACTTAGGGGGGTGTCCTAGACAAGGTTACCACACAAAAAGTTTTTTTTCAGGCCGAAAGGCTTAAACAAGCATACACACAACAAGCAATCACAAGCACTCAAGCAACAAATTCAGAAAACCACAAGCAAACATGAAAACCACACGAGGTACTTTAAGTACCCAGGGATGCCTGATACGCAGGGGTAGCTCAATCAAAAACAATTGAGATTGCCCTATCCATCCTATAGGCTTGGGTTGGTCACAGACGTTGACGTCTTCATCTTGTTGACATTGACTCCAATAAGGACTCTTGAAGCGGTTGTTGGTGAAGCAGGCCTGTCGTTAACTCATCGATGTTGAGGCGGAGGTGAATCTGCGTAGGACTTGGTCTCAACATCCTAGGGATGTGAGGTCTTCAGAGGGGTTCAGAGGGGTAGCTGTGAAGATACTCCAAGTCGACAACTTCCTGTGACTGGCCTAAAAATTACTAGTCAAGAACTGAGGACTTGATCCCTGACGACTGCAAAAGTGCAAGTCCAAAGAGGAACAAGGTCAGCTCCTTGATAGACTTTCGTGACAATCAAAGACATGATCTTATTATCCCTATTCGCGTACTGCTAAGTCGACATCCAGTCTTCAATAACTGTCGTCGAAGATACTTGAGACTTTCTGAAGGGTTGATCCATCTTCGAGTTCGAATCTCCGAGTATGAGTTGGGGTATCGTCCAGTATGTTTGTTTGGAAGAGGATGAGATAGTAGAATCAGAAATTTTTGAAATCTTTCGAAATCAGAGAGCGAGGTAAGAATGAGAAGTTTTTGAAAGGATAAGAAGATAGAAGCTAAACTTCTAGTTACTTAGGAAAATAAGTCTCGTAAATAGTTTTACCAAAGCAGTATTGTCCTATCTAACGTCCATGCTAACTAAGGTCTCCTACAGTCAGGATGATACCAGCTCTGTGGGGCCCCGGACTAGCTGTCCGAAACACCCGTTATGCATATACATTCACGATCCCATGATCAGTGTGTCGTGAAAGCATAACCGAACTGGTATCAAATACATCATCTGTTACAGTACCGAATAAAAAAGATTACAACAGGTCACAGACCAATACTCACATAAGAGCCGCAATGGCAGGAGATCAACAATCACACAGTGGAAATACTTCAGACGAAAGCGTTCACATGGCCCAAGTCATGCCATAACCCTACAGGCAACTGACTGGGAAGACGTTCCTAGCTCGCATAGACGTTGTAGACTCCTTCATCTGTCGGATTCCACCAAGTCTGGCCAAGTAAATAGCCAGGGACAAAGCCATGAGTACATTATGAATTGTACTCGCAAACCACCTTAGAGAGAAATAAAGGATATGCAATATGGCAGTAGCAAGGAACAGGCACTACACTAGGGCGACAAGGAGCGAGAGGTGGTTCCTCTCGAGAGTATGACATCTCTATATCTTTGTTGAAAACCTTTTTGTAAACCATTTTGTTTGCAGACTAATAGGTAAAGATAACCCATGCTTATTTCCTGCCATCTCAAATGGCCAACACACTTATTCCAGATTTTCCACCGTACCTCCCAGGTACTTTTCCACCAGTCCCACTGGCGTCACTTTCCCAAAACATTATTTGAGAAAACACTTTTATAAACCAAAAACTCCTTTTGATACTCAGCACTTCCTTTCCCACGTCCATTGCCGTGGACACGGCTATTCGAATAGATTTAAACTCTGCAGAGGTTGTACACTTTGCCCACAAGATCCGATAAATCCGCCGGGATCATCCCTGGTTCACCAAGCGTCAAAACGCGAGGCTCGGATAACCGATCGTAGTTTTTTCGCTTGCTCGCCTTAGCCTAAGACATGCCGAATGAGTTGTACCTCCCAACACCAGAGTCCGGGATACCGTTTACCCAGGAGTTGCAAAGTCCCCGGCACCCGACCCTCCGGAATGCCATCCAACCACTTAGGCATCTTTCAATGGGAGCTCATAAGTTGTACCCCGCGTACCTAAACAGGCAAATGGGTTGCGTCCCTTCTCATGGGAAGAACCCCGGTCGAAGCGTCCATGGTCGGACTGCCACTACACTTGCAGGACTCAAACTAAGGCGAGACAAACTACTACGCTACGCCCCGTCCCACTAAAGGGTAATGTGGTTGTACTAGCTAGGTCCGGTGATATACTCAGTCAACAAAAGGTTTTCGAAAACAATTTTCTTCACTTCTCTTGCTCCAAGCAAGTCCTTTCTGCTCAAAAACACTTAATCAAAACCACACTTGGGCAGGGCTACCCCATTCCAAGGTTTTCGAGAAACTTCTTTTCAGGAAAACATTTTCATAACCATTTTTCCAGGGCTCCCACCTATAGTCTGATTCTTCCTTGAAATTGGCGACAAGGATGACAAGGTTATAAGCACCATATCACTAATAGAGGTTTGGTCAGTAGGTACCAACGAAGGCTGCACCCTAAGGGTGGAATGATAAAACTCCGGGTGACAATAACCACCCACATAAATAAATAAACCATGCAATTTATAAAACTGCTAATAATGCAAGAGTAAGATAATTAGGATGAGATATGCATCAAGAGGTGGCTTGCCTTGGTTGGCTATTTGTCCCTGGACTTGTTCTTCATGATCCTCTGCTCTTCCTTCCTCTTCGAAATTCTCACCAAGATCCTCTCCTCCTTCTCCTATAGTACTCGCATTCTAGCGTCGCAAAATAAAATAGAAGGAAATCAATCCCTAGGCATAGCATCAAACCACACAACAACACCCAACAACCAACCACTAAATCAGAGACAATAAACACATCAAATAATAGCACCTAGGGAAAAATGGTTATTTTGCTAAGAAGGCTCTGCCTCACAACAAATCATAATCTACACAATCAAAGGTGGCTAATGACCTTTGAAAACCACCAGTAGGGGTCTGGTGCCAAGGTTCATTTAAAAGCATTTTAAACAAAAACAACCCAATTTCCCTATGAGTAAAATAAGCACTAGCATCTATTTAATAAGCCACTCCAGAATATTGCACACAAAATTTTGGTAAAATCACAGAGAGTAAAGCTTGATTTTATAAAGCTTCAGAAATTGGATTCACTAAATTTGGGTTTTTAAAATAAAAGTTATGATTTTTATAAAACCAGGAATGACTTAGGACCAAATAATTGTCCTAAATCTTTCTGTGAGTCGTAAAAATACAAGTAGCATATCTACTGGAAGCTACGAACATGTGTAACAAACATGCACTGGAATCAAACACAAATAAATTTTCAAATATTTTTAAAGATTTAAACAAAACATAAACTAGATCAACCCAATATCCAAGCACACCAGAACCGGAGTACATTCAACCAGAAACAACCATGGCACTGGATAGGTACTGTCAAATGTGAACTAACAAAACTGGTTTGACATTTTTCTGAGTTGTAAAATAATTTACAAAATTAAAACGCTAAAAAGGTACCCTGATTTACTATAAAAATGATCAGAAATGGAGGAAAACTCACAAAAATATATCCCTGGACCCAAATGTACCCTAACAGGATAACTAACAGATACCCTTGGTTTTGGTGCAAAAACAATTTTATTTTTCAAACTAAAAATCAAGGAATGGCTTACTGGACAGATATTGGTTTCTAAACAATTCATAAACTAGGAATACCCTGTAGTTGGAACCTATACCAAAATAAAGATATTTAGCAGTACTATGCACCAAAATTGGTTTCACACCAAAAATGTTTACACAACTCCCACAATCAATTAAATATCACACCAGCAACATTTCACAGGAGTAATTATCAGTACATAAATATAGCAGTAAATCACATGCATGCAAGTGGAGGTGATTAGGATTTTGTTCAGGAGCATTTAGGAATTTGATTCATCTCATTTGGACCAAAAATGGATTTTTAAACGATTTAAACCTATGGTATTACCTCACAGGGAAGTATTTGCAGCAAAATCAAAAGGAAAATGGAACGGGCCAGAGAGGCCACGGTGGCGGACCCGTAGTGGGCCAGCCAAGCCGGGCTACGGCACGCGAGTGCGCGGTGGGCAGCAGGGGCGCGGCCCAGCATGGACCGGTTTGACGTGTCCTGCCCGCGCGGAAGTGCACGCATGCACGTATCGCTAGGTGTCGTCTACGCCCAGGAGAAACGGCGCCGCCGCGATGGCCACGACAGAGTGAGAGACTGAGAAAGGGAGCTCACCGAGGGAGACTTGGGTGACGTAGGCGATGCGCGGGACGGTGCTCCGGTGTGGCGGTCCGGCCAGCACAGTGCGGGGCCTGCCCGGTTCGGTGGCCACATGCACGTCAAACTGCCCAGGCGATTCGACCAGACGCTGGCCACGCGCGAGGCGGCATGCATGCATGCGGCGACGGCGCCCGACGCACCGATCGGAGGTGAGCCGGCGACGCGAGGCTAGCGGCGCAGCCACGATGCAGGACACGAAGGGAGGCGAGGCTCGCCGAGGGGGTGGTCGCGGACGGCAGAGGCTGGGCGGCTCAGTCCGCGGCGCGTGCGTACAGGGACGGACTCCTGGAGTCAAAGCGGACGAGGCGAGCATGTCGTCGGCGCGGACCTGCGGATGGAACTCTGATGCCGGAAGCTGAACAAGGAGAGTTTGAGGGCGGCAGCCGCGGGTCAGGGGCTTGACGCGGATGTGCAGACGAGGGTGCAGATGACGAGACGGATGTCGACGTGGTTCGCGATGCTGCGGATGAATACGACGGTGGCATTTTCCCGCGAGCTCCTGGAGAGAAGATTGCGGCGTTACAGGGAGAGATAGATAGATGTTAACAGATAGGGAGTAGGGGGAGAGACGGAGAAGGACGAGCTGCAGCTCGGGTTCGCTGCGTTTGACGCCCGGGAAGACAAGGTCGTCTCCATCTTGGATGAGGGGAGGAGAGGGCAAGGCCGAGGCTTTCTAGTGGTCAAGCAAGGGAGCTGGGTGGAGTGAGGAGAGGAATAAGTGTGACAGAAAAGAGAGAGAGCTCTGGCTCTGGTTTATAAAGAACTATGTCGGTGCACCGTGAGCTGAGAGTTGGGCGGGCAGTGCACGGGCTCACAGCCCCGTCATTGGACCAAGGAGGCGGTGCAGGAGTGTTTGACGCATGAGAGAGTGTTTTGGTGGGTTGTGCTTGTCCTGGCGTCGAGGGTTGCAGCGGGCACTGACGTCTCCCATCATGCACGCAGGGTGCTCGAGGAAAGGACATGTCGAGCTGTTGACCAGGGCGGCGCGTGTGTTGGAGTAGGGGCGGCAGACTGGCATGTGGTGGACGCTGGGGTAGTGACCTGTTGCTATGCAACGCCGGAAACGACCTGGAAAGGGAGTGGGATGCGAGCCATCGACGCGTACCGGGAGGTGGTCACCACAGCGGGGTTGTAGCAGGTGGCCTGGTGATGTAGTGATGCTGGGGGATGCATGCTCGTGCTAGATCAGAGGTTGGTCAAGGTATGAGAGAGAGAAAAGAGAATAGAAAAATGGGAGAGGGAGATATGGCTCTCATGTGTCCATGCCATGCATGGCCGGCCAACACTTTCCAAGAGCACAAGGTCAAGCAAGGAGGAGATAGAGGTGAGAAGTTGGGTCACGTGAAATTTTACATCGGCATGGCTGGCTTCAAATCCCTTGGCATGATCAAAATATATGGCAATTTGCCCAAATGGACAATGCATGCGGGTTGGGTGTAGAGTTAAAGATGGTTAGGCTGCTAATAGAATTGGAGAAGGATTTGAATGGTCTTGGAAAATAGATATGGACATAGAGATTGATTTATGTCAAAGATGGTCATGGTGGCAATTGGTTGCATTTTGTTTTGTCGAGGTGATGATAGCATACTTGGGAGGTGTCTTTGATGTAGTGAGATACCACTAGATTTGGAATTTATTTGGATTTGTCTGTATCCAAAGCTATGCCTACGAATTATTTGAAAGAAATTTTAGAAAAAGGATTTTGGAGAAGATTGAGAGTAGCTAGGTAGGTCTTAGAATTTTTCAAAAGTCTTTACTCACTTTATAAAGCAAGATAGACTTTCTAAAATTTCGAAATAAGCAAGATCGAAACAAGAAAGGGTGTAAGTACCATTAACATGCATTTTGTTAAAAAGAAAAATAAAATAAAATAAAATAATGATATAGAAATCATTCTTTGGTGGAGATGAGATGATAAACATAACAATCTCATTCCCTTGTTTTATTTGAAGAAGTAATTTGAAAGGGTTTAAAAAAGACTAAAAGTAGTTCTGTAGTTAAAACTAGAGAAGAAAAATAAATAGGGTTTTGGAAATTTTCTATTAAAAGAAACTAAGAACAAATTTTGGAAATAAGATCTCAAGGGTAGATGATTACTACATAATGTAACAATCATCTCCAAACTTGGTTTGGTGAAAATAAACTTGGATTTAAGGAAAACCAAAGAATAGAGTGGGAGAAGGAATCTAGAGCTAAAACATGGAATAGGGTATAAGATCAAGAAGGAGATATAGGTTGAAGGACTTGCATGGGACATGCAAGACGTGGAAGTTGTAGAGGAGGTTGCATAGGTGGGATCTATTCCTCGAGTTCACCTATAACAGTGGTGGGTGCTTAGGAAACAACTGCCAAAGTTTGAAGCTTTAAGCCTACCAAAACAGATTATTGACTTGACCTCAAAACCATGTGGGATAAGTGGGTAGATGGGTGATCTGGTCCAAGGCATTAGTAGGTTTGGGATGTGCACATGAAGAGGTAGGTCAAAGACCAAGTGCATTGCCCTAGATGGCAAGGGGTAGCTAAATCCCGAGGATTCTAAATGGAACCTGATAACAGTTTTAGGACTTAGCCAAATTTTGAGTTTGCTCCAAGGTTGGTGTCTAGGGTTTAAGATACAAAGAATTAGGGAGTGGATAATTTTCAAAACTTGAGGAAAGGATAGGGTGAGCTAAAGTGCATCGCAAGGAGGATATCAAGGTAGATGCATTCATGGCTCCACAAATGGAAGGATTTTAGTGGGAGTTGTCAAAAGGTTTTATCTCAAACAGGGCTTTGCTATAAGGTAGCTCAAGAAGATTTTAACAAGCAGATCAAAGCAATACATCTGCAGGCAGATCAAGACAATTCATCTACAAGCAGATCAAGACAAAACATCTCAACAAACTATTTAGAAAAAGTTTTTGTTCCCCCTGATTTTTGCACTCTAGACATGTAAACGAGGTTGCAAAAGTTGGGGTGTTACAAGTTGCAACCGTCTAATTCCCAATGAACAGCAGATCACACAAGACTTTTTCAGGATCTACACAATATCAAGCAATATGGTGTAGGGATTCAATAGTTTTGCTAGAGCAAACAACTAAGAACTAGGGTTTATCTTAAACGTGGTCTAAAGCAGCTAGGGGGCGTCCTGGGCACTTATATAGGCGTCCGGGACAACTCCTGGTCGAAAAGATACAAGAATAACCGACCCAGAATAGATCTGGTCGAGACAGACTCGGACAAATCTGGTCTGGAATCCGGTCAACCGGGCCAGGGACCGGGTCGGCCGGTCTGGCGTCCGGTCAACCGGGCGGCAACCGGAAAGTTGCGAGGTTTTCCGGTTTTGATCCGGTACGAGGCAACGCATCCGGTTGGCGCCCGGTCAACCGGGCCAGGGACCGGCCTGGCCGGTCTGGGGGCCGGTCTAACCGGGTGCTGGACCGGCCTGGACGTCGTCTTCTCCTCTCGCGCATGCCTCCCGCTCCTCCCTCGCGCGACCATGAGATATCTTCATGTCCAGCTCCATGTCCAGCTTCACGTCCATCTTGACGTCCGTCTTCATGTCCAGCTGCTCCTCTTCTCCTCGTGCGACGCTCGTCTCCTCTTGATACCTGATGATACATAAGTAATAGGACTTAGGCAGTATAAAGTTCTCATCAATCAAAGTACCGTTTAGAAACAAGTTCACCTGTTGTTTAAGTAGCTTCGCACGAGCCCTTGTAATTGGTCTAATCCGAACTTCATTGAACTTGAGCTTCACAGTAGGTTCATCTTCATTTATCAATGACGGAGGTAGTGGTGTAGTAGGGATGTCCTCATCACTACGTCAAGTTTTAGCCTTTTTCAAGTTTTAGTGCAACAGAAGGTAAATGTGATAGCTTTAGCGATGGCGGTGTTCTTACTATGATCCTAGACTAGTGCAACAAGCAAAGGAATCAAACAAGATAGTAAGAGTAAGGAGCGAGACAACCGGAGGGCGCGGAGACGAGGCGAGGTTTGTTTCCCGCAGTTCCTCCCACAAAAGGGAGTACGTCTGCGTTGAGGAGGTGTGCTAGCCTCACACAAGAGGCTAGGCGGCCACACCACGAAGGAAGGCCTCACCTTCTTCCTCGAGAGAGCTCCACAAAGAGGCTCCCCCCTTCTCCACTATGGCACCGGTCGAGGCGGTGATTCCTTCACAAGGTTGGGGCGAGCTCCACACCACAAGGAGGCTCCCAACAACCTATGGGGCTAGCACAACACCAAGCTAGCCTCCATAGGTGCACTTCTTCCAAGATTCCACAATAGGAACTCTACCACCAAGATCCACTAAGGACTACCACGAATTGATGAAATTTCTCTCGGTAGAACGATAGATCGGGGTCTCCTCTACCACTCCACAAAGTATGAGCAAGATTGATTGGGTAGGTAGGGAGATCCACTCAGTTTGAGCTCATCAACAATGGAGGAGAGAGAGAGAGAGAAAAGAGCTAAAAACGAGCTGGGGAAGAAGGGGCCTTTATATAGGTCTCCTCAAATCCAACTGTTAGGTGCAGTTTTGGCCTAAGCGGTACTACCGCTTTGGGTAAGCGGTACTACCGCTCTGAGTTCGAAATCCCTACTGAACTTGTCCACGTGGACACAAAGCGGTACTACCGCTCGCGGTACCGCTTGAGGTACCGCAATAGGGTCCAAACCTTACTGGACTCAAAGCGGTACCACAGCGGTACCGAAGCGGTACTACCTTAACTAGTTACGGTACCGTGGGCGGTACTACCGCTTGCAAGCGGTACTACCGCTCAAGGTACCGCAGAGGTACCGCAACTAGTACTGTGAGACAAAATCGTGGGAAACCTTAGAGCGGTACCTCAGAGCGGTACTAGTAGGGGTAGCGGTACTACCGCTCCTGGTACCGATAGTACCGCTATGGCTAAAACTGTTTTTCCTCTATTCCTCTCCTACCATGTTACCTCGCGACACACACACAAAACCAGAAAGCCTAAGAACTACGCTTCAGTCTTCCGATCATAATGTGTCCTGCGAGGGCAATGTACACCTTGCATACCTATCAAAGACAATCTTCGTGCACGGTTAGATTATTCGAGTGTTGTCATCGAACACACAAAACACGGGATAAGGATCTTGCTCTTACAATAACCCCTATGATGCTTGTTCAGAGGGAATCCATACTAAGATACACAAATTTCCAGCTAAAGCCTTACCCATAATCAGGTATTGTGGGGGTACTCTAAAATTGGAATGGTATCGCATCCGAACCCAACCATCAGTTTTTGTCAAATTCACCTTGTCACTTCAAAGTCATATTCACCCTCAAAACTTTCAATAGAATGACTCCTCACTCTAAGGTTTTCCAAGTCATTTGCTTCACAAGTTCCCATCTAGAGTAGTCAATTTTAGTTAATCACTACCAACTAGTCCTGAGGGTGTTAACTACCTTGTTACTCTCTAGGCTAAGTGTGCAGATCTTGTGATACTCTACACTTGTACACAAATTAACTACAACATGTAAACCTTGGTAAATCAAAGTAAAGTTAAAGCAAGATAAAACTTGGGTTTGGATGAATAAGACTTTAAATACCAATACTAGTGCCATAGTCTCTTGCACTAGTAACTTGGCAAAAGTAGAGCTTGCATTAGGGTAGCTTGCCTTGGTTGGTGTACTGATCAAAGTGTTCTTCTTCTTCGTAGAAGACCTCCTCCTCGTAGCCTTCGGTACTAGCATCTATAAACGGATACGAGGTAACAAACACCAATCAATACTTAAGGGGGTTGCTTAGCCTTAATGGCTCACTCAAGATGATCTATCATCGTCAAAATCATCACTCAACCTCATACTAGGGTTTTCTATTTAGTTTGAGAAAATAATTTCCTCTCATTGAAAAACCAATACTAAGATTTAATTTCCTCAAATGATAAACTATGAGATCATGTTGACCAAAGTCACCACTTCACATTTATTCATTTGGGAAAACGATTTAAATGAGATACTTCATCTCATACCCTTTAAATACTACTTTGGAAAGATTTAATATCTCAAGTAATAACATATGGGGTCATGAAGACTAATGTCATCACCTCGCCTTGAATTACTTGTGAAAGTGTTATCACCAGAATTTGACCAGATCAGAGGTGGGCCGTGATTAAGATGGGCTTGAAGAGTATACACGGAAAATATACATGAATCGGCCTTGTACAAAGAAGTTTGGGCTAGTTTGCCCGTGTATCTGTAATATAGTAGGATACGTGTCGGTTAGGTAGAATTTGGTTCGTACACGGTTGGGATTATTCCCACGTTAGAAAGTCTACGGACTATAAATATGTATCTAGGGTTATTAAGAAAGACAACAATCACGTTCATCACAAACCAATCTAGGCGCATCGCCAACCCCTTGTTTCGAGGGTTTCTTCCGGGTAAGCATCATGCTGCCTAGATCGCATCTTGCGATCTAGGCAGTATACGTTTATTCGTTGTTCATGCGTTGCTCGTGTTGAAGCCTTGTTGATGGCGAGCAACGTAGTTATCATAGATGTGTTAGGGTTAGCATTGTTTTACCGTGTTATATGCTTGTATCCATGCAACCCTTAGACGTCTAGCCGCTTTTACGCCTATCTTAGGTGTAAGGGCGGCACCTTGCTTGATCATTGTTTAGTAGATCCGATCCGTTATGATTGCTCCTTGTTCCTCAAGGATTAGTTTAATATCTGCATAGTTAGGCCTTGCAAACGGGTTGAAGGATCCAGTAGCACGTAGGGTGTAGTTTGCTAGCCCTAGATAAGATGTTCCGGGGATCAACTTCATGTTGGTTTTTAGGCCTTGTCTAGGGTTGGTTTATTATCACCGTGCGTGGCTGCCAGGCTCAATCACGCGTAGGATGTTCCGATTATGTGGTGAAAACCCTAAATCATCGTAGGTCGTTTTAGCTTTATTTTGATCAAGCAGGACCACCATGTGATCGTAGACCTCATACGGATCATGGGTGGATCGGCTCCTTGAGCCGATTCACAGGACAACCTGAGAGCCGATCGAGGCTCGTATTTAATGTTTACGTGTATGCCATGCAGGAAACTAAGCGAAGCAAATCCATCACCTTCCTGACCAGGTATAGGTCAGGTGGCACGCCCTTGCACCAGCATCGGACGTGCGTGCCGACGCTTTGCGGGCCGTCGCTCGAGGGACCAGGGCCAGCCGCAGTTCTGGGAGCCTCCCGGCTCTTCGTGTTGCCAGCCGCAGCTCGCCGGTGGGTTTCGGACGCCAACACATTCTGGCACGCCCGGTGGGACAGTCTTCGACATCAACTGCATCGCCATCTACGTCTGAGATGGCGGAAGGTACTTCAGTCACGTATGAAGACCTGACTGAGGAGCTCAAGAAGAAGTATGACGAGGTCAAAGCTATCCTCGAAGCCGACCTCATCGGCTCATTCCAGAGGACCCGCTCACACGGCATCAGGTGGAAAGGGTTCTCACCTGAAGGCGCGCTCGATGGAGTGGACCTGTCTACCCCTTCAGAAGAACGCACAAGGTCTCTGCGTCAGGAGATTAATTTCATGGTAGCTCATTCGCTACACCGCCATTCTGAGAGCCTGGTGAACACTTTGGAGCGTGTCGCCCTTCGGGTGATCCAGGAAATCATGAGGCATCAGTACTCTCCGTCAGGACCTGCTTTAGGGACTCACCAAGGAGAGGTACTACTCCAGTCCCGACCACCGCTGCCGTTCGCGTTGGCAGCACCAGAAGTGCCGAGTTCGCCGGCATTCGTCGTCTACAAGATCGGTGGTGACCCTAGTGATTACCAGTTCTTGTATGAGGCGCCTAAGGAGATCCCTCACGGGTACACGTGCACATACGTGCCACACTGCAGTAATTGGGCACTCACGAACCAGACTGCAACAGCAGGGACTTCTGGAACCAGGAGGAGGAGCTTCTGGATCAGATCTTGAGAAGCAAGCGTGGCTGGCTAAGTACGCCACTCCAGCGAATCTTCAGAGCTCGACTCCTGCAGCCAGCACCGCGGATCAGATCAGTACAATCTTGAGAGACCAGTTCGGCATGGTGCCGAAAAGAAGGGCAATCGGCTATTCCAAGCTGTACCCCAACGAGTACGATTTAATCCCACTACCACCCAAATATCGGCTCCCTGAATTCTCCAAGTTTAGTGGGTCAGATGGCTCCAGCTCAATCGAGCATGTGAGCCGATATTTGGCGCAGCTGGGCACGATCTCAGCATCAGACGAACTACGTGCGAGGTTCTTCGCACAGTCCCTCACAGGATCGGCTTTCGGGTGGTACACATCGCTACCACCAGACTCAATCCGGACTTGGAAGCAGTTGGAAGAACAGTTCCACATGAAGTATCACTCAGAGGCTTCCGAGGCTGGCATTGCCGATGTAGCACAAGTACGACAGAAGCGCGGAGAGACAGTGGCAGAATACATCCAGCGCTTCAGGACCATTAGGAACCGATGCTATTCGGCTCGTTTGACAGAAAAGGAAGCAGTCGAGTTGGCGGTGGTAGGTCTCGCATCGCCGATCAAGGATATGGCTTCCCAAGCCGACTACCCTTCACTGGCGCATATGGTTCAGAAACTGTCATTATATGAACAGCGCCACCCAGAGTTGTACCAGGACAAATTCAAGCGTGCGGTAGTCCTGGTTGAGGCAAATGAAGATGAAGGCTCTACGGGAGATCAAGAGGTAGCAGTGGCTGAATGGACTCGGGGGGCAAGCCCCGTGTCCTGCAAGTGGGTTAAGCCACAAGGTCCTCCAAGAGGGTTTGACTTCGACGTAACCAAATCTGAGCAAATTTTCGACCTCTTACTTAAGGAGAAGCAGCTAAAGGTACCCGAAGGCCACAAAATCCCCACGGCACAGGAGCTGAACGGAAAGCCATACTGCAAGTGGCATAACATGTTCACCCATACCACCAACGACTGCAGGGTGTGGCGTCAGCAGATCCAAATGGCGATAGAACAAGGGCGTCTAATTTTCAGCCAGTACGCCATGAAAGTCGACACACACCCTTTCCCCGCCGTTAACATGGTAGAGTGCACTTACCCTGGGAGGTGCCAGCCAGGTTTCTCGTTCAGCATCAACATGGTAGGACCTGGGCACCACTCTGGTAAGGACAGAGACGAGGGCAGCCGCTCTCGTAGCAAGGACAAAGAGGAAGCCGTTCCACGCGATCGGCTCCGACACGATGGCAAGCGCTACATCACAGAGGGAGAAGTAAAGAATGTGCGATATCAACGACCTCTCTCTGATCATCTCCTCAACAAATATGTGAGTCAGTACGACCAACGCCGACGATACGACGACGATGACGAAAGAGATCGTCTGGCTAGCAGGGACGCCAGGAGACATCGTCGGCACGATCGAGACGAGGAAAGATATGAGCGCCATGCCAAGGACAAGTCAAGAGAGCAAGACGACGTGGACAAGCACTGGGACTGTCCCTTCTTCAAACACTGCTGGGATTCAGGAATGAGCCGATTGCCTACAATCGGCAACTGCCCAGAATGTAGACAGAAGAAGAAGAGCACAGGAGACATGTCAGTGTTCAAGCATCTGGGACCTCTCCCATCTCGGAACAAGCAAGCTGAGTCCTCTCGGGTGGAAGATCTCGAGGAGTTAGAAGATGACGATGAAGAAGAAGAAGATAAGTACCACCGGCCAAGGTGGTGCCCTGATGGACTCAGCCGTTCCCAAAAACGTAGGGTTCAGCGACTACGTGGCTTGGAGGAAGCCGAAAGGTTATACCTGCACACGTTGAGGAAAGCGCAGCCTGATCTAGCCGCGAAAATTCAGCGAACTCTGGACGAAGAGGGTCGACCACAAAAGAAAGAGTGGCGCCCCAAACAAAGGAAAGCCGATGATGAAACATCGGCTGGTACAAACATGGTGTTCATTCTTCCAGCAGAGTTTTGTGCTCCTGGAATAGACGAGGCACTTGTGGCACAACTTGACTGTGGCCCACGGCCAGTTATCTTCGAGAAGCCACGAGAAAGAAGCTACAGACACCTGAAGGCCCTGTACTTACGAGGTTATATCAATGGGCAGCCTGTCAATAAGATGCTGGTGGACACCGGAGCGGCAGTCAACATCATGCCATACTCCATGCTACGTCGGTTGGGACGCTCTAGCTCGGATCTGATCAAGACCAACGTTACACTGAGCGATTTCAATGGCCAAGCATCTGAAGCACAAGGTGTTCTGAACGTGGATCTGACCGTAGGGAGGAAAACCATCCCTACGACATTCTTCATCATCGACAGCAAGAGCACTTATGCTGTCCTGCTAGGGAGATATTGGATCCACGCCAACTGTTGCATTCCATCCACGATGCACCAATGTCTAATTCAGTGGGATGGAGATAAAGTAGAGGTCGTCCACGCAGATGACTCAGCCGAGATTTCAACGGCTGGCATGAACGTTTGGGAGACGGCAGGCCAAGAGCCACTCTCAGACATCACTTTGGACGACTGCGAGCGCATCGATGTGACAAAAAACGGGGTGAGGCTGGTCTTATCCACCGGCCTGACCGTGTAACAAGAGCAAAGGCTATGGACATACGTGGCGAGGCCGATCCCTGCGATCGGCCCCAAAAAATAAAAAGGGATAATCTTGTCTCAAGCATGTCACGTAGTTATAGTAAAGCAAGACCAAGATGTAAACCTTCATTGAGCAATACAATCAAAATGGGGGTCGATCTAACAGGTGACGGAAAGCTTGGGTATGGGTTTACATCGGCTGATGAGCTAAAAGAAGTCAACATTGGGCCTTATGGAGCCGATGTGCAAGTACAGTTCCTTGGCTAACTACAGAGCCGATATTTGCAGTTACCTGACAGATTCGGCTCGGGGGCACCTAATCAGATGAACATGTGCGATGAACATGTGCGATACATGGGCAGTGAAATATTGGGGGCCGATAGAAAAATCGGCTAGTAAAAAAAATGTACATGCAAGTCACAGCCGATGCACAGTCATCGACTTGAGAAAATATGCGAAGACAACAGTATGCAAGTACAGCCGATGCAAAGGCATCGACTTCAGAATGTAAAAAGCCGATGCATAGCCATCAACTCTAGAGGAACAAGCTCAATTGAGCAGGTTAACAGATCGGTTTCAGGACAGAGATCATGACATCTGAGATGAATCTCCCGGTGGATTTGCTGAGGAGATTGAATCTGTGCGTTTGAGGTTGGAGGATGGCTTGGACATGGATTGGATCTGTTTGACCGTGTGAATAGGCAACTGTTTGGTCTCAAATCGTGTTTATGGTGCAAGCCGATGCCCTGCCATCGGCTCTTTGTGCAGCGACTTCGTTTGACAATCGGCAAAATTGACAAGAAAAGCAAAATTAATAGGGGAATATCTTCTTCATTAATAAGAGGGGATTCTTACAATGAAGAACCGATCACTCAAGAAAGGAGGAACAAAAGAAGAGCCGATTGCTCAGGAACTACTGGTCCTACACTACTAATCCTCCCTGGCCTCGTCGTCGGCATCGTAGCTGCCGCCGGCGCTGCTTCCGGAGAGTTCCTCGTCGCTGCTGCCCCAGCCCTCGGCCGGAGCCTCTTCCTCCTCGTCATCATCATCGTCTTCGCTGTCCGCCCAAGCGCGGAAGCGCTTCGCCGGCGGATACCCAGCGGAGGAGGAGGAGTCGTCTTCCTCCTCTTCCTCCTTTTCCTCCTCTTCCTCCTCTTCTTCTTCTTCCTCCCCTTCGTCGGAGGAGGTGGGGCTCGCCCAGGAGTGGAGGTCGTCCTCGCTTTCACTCTCCAGCTCCGCTTCGATGAGGAACTGGAGGTCGTCCTCCCCATCGGTCAGGGGCAAGTCACCATCTGACCCGACAAGGGCCTCGGGTGGGCCATCTGGCACGAAGTCGAAGTCCCACTCTTGCTCACTCGAGGAAGAAGATTGGAAAGAGAGGCCTGATGAGACGGAGGAGGAGGAAGACATTGCTACAGGGAAAGAGGGTTTTTTGGTGCCGATGGCCAGAACAGAGCAAGGGGATGAAGTGGCGAACTGTTTGGAGCGGTTAAATAAAAGGGATACTCTACACTTGTACACAAATTAACTACAACATGTAAACCTTGGTAAATCAAAGTAAAGTTAAAGCAAGATAAAACTTGGGTTTGGATGAATAAGACTTTAAATACCAATACTAGTGCCATAGTCTCTTGCACTAGTAACTTGGCAAAAGTAGAGCTTGCATTAGGGTAGCTTGCCTTGGTTGGTGTACTGATCAAAGTGTTCTTCTTCTTCGTAGAAGACCTCCTCCTCGTAGCCTTCGGTACTAGCATCTATAAACGGATACGAGGTAACAAACACCAATCAATACTTAAGGGGGTTGCTTAGCCTTAATGGCTCACTCAAGATGATCTATCATCATCAAAATCATCACTCAACCTCATACTAGGGTTTTCTATTTAGTTTGAGAAAATAATTTCCTCTCATTGAAAAACCAATACTAAGATTTAATTTCCTCAAATGATAAACTATGAGATCATGTTGACCAAAGTCACCACTTCACATTTATTCATTTGGGAAAACGATTTAAATGAGATACTTCATCTCATACCCTTTAAATACTACTTTGGAAAGATTTAATATCTCAAGTAATAACATATGGGGTCATGAAGACTAATGTCATCACCTCGCCTTGAATTACTTGTGAAAGTGTTATCACCAGAATTTGACCAGATCAGAGGTGGGCCGTGATTAAGATGGGCTTGAAGAGTATACACGGAAAATATACATGAATCGGCCTTGTACAAAGAAGTTTGGGCTAGTTTGCCCGTGTATCTGTAAATATAGTAGGATACGTGTCGGTTAGGTAGAATTTGGTTCGTACACGGTTGGGATTATTCCCATGTTAGAAAGTCTACGGACTATAAATATGTATCTAGGGTTATTAAGAAAGACAACAATCACGTTCATCACAAACCAATCTAGGCGCATCGCCAACCCCTTGTTTTGAGGGTTTCTTCCGGGTAAGCATCATGCTGCCTAGATCGCATCTTGCGATCTAGGCAGTATACGTTTATTCGTTGTTCATGCGTTGCTCGTGCTGAAGCCTTGTTGATGGCGAGCAACGTAGTTATCATAGATGTGTTAGGGTTAGCATTGTTTTACCGTGTTATATGCTTGTATCCATGCAACCCTTAGACGTCTAGCCACTTTTACGCCTATCTTAGGTGTAAGGGCGGCACCTTGCTTGATCATTGTTTAGTAGATCCAATCCGTTATGATTGCTCCTTGTTCTTCAAGGATTAGTTTAATATCTGCATAGTTAGGCCTTGCAAACGGGTTGAAGGATCCAGTAGCACGTAGGGTGTAGTTTGCTAGCCCTAGATAAGATGTTCCGGGGATCAACTTCATGTTGGTTTTTAGGCCTTGTCTAGGGTTGGTTTATTATCACCGTGCGTGGCTGCCAGGCTCAATCACGCGTAGGATGTTCCGATTATGTGGTGAAAACCCTAAATCGTCGTAGGTCGTTTTAGCTTTATTTTGATCAAGCAGGACCACCATGTGATCGTAGACCTCATACGGATCATGGGTGGATCAGCTCCTTGAGCCGATTCACAGGACAACCTGAGAGCCGATCGAGGCTCGTATTTAATGTTTACGTGTATGCCATGCAGGAAACTAAGCGAAGCAAATCCATCACCTTCCTGACCAGGTATAGGTCAGGTGGCACGCCCTTGCACCAGCATCGGACGTGCGTGCCGAGGCTTTGCGGGCCGTCGCTCGAGGGACCAGGGCCAGCCGCAGTTCTGGGAGCCTCCCGGCTCTTCGTGTTGCCAGCCGCAGCTCGCCGGTGGGTTTCGGACGCCAACAGAAAGTGATTTAAATGAGGTGCTACACCTCATAGATTTGAAACACTAAATTTGAAATCATTTAATTGGGCTAGAAATGACTACATAGCCAATATTTGAATCTAGCCCATGATCATATGAAACAACTGTGTCATATTTTTGCATAATCTATTAGAGTTTTTGAAATGTGAATTATGAGAATTGGAATCTCCACAAAATTCATTATGGTTGATTTTTACATGAGTTCTACAATGAATCTAGGTTTGAGACCAGTGTAGTTGGTTAGACAATTTCCTAAGCTTTCCAAAAATATCAAATTCATAAATTTTGGCTCAGTTGATCTTTCTATTTTAAATTTTGAACTTGGCATCAGTACTGAATTTGAATTAAAACGAAAATAACCAATTCAAATGGATGGGCTCGCGCGGGAAACTGAAATGGGCTAGGGAGAGAGGGAGAGAAGCAGGCCGGCCCAGCAGTGCGTCTCGCGAAGCAGGCCGCCTGACAGTGGGACCCAGGCGTCAGCGTCACTTAACGCCCGAAATGGTACGCGTGAGAGAGAGACGTTGGATTAGAATGCGATCCAACGGCGCACGGTCATCGTCATCTCCGACGAGACCCAACCCTACTGGCGACAGCGGTGGAGGGTCGGAGGCTCACCTGGGCTCCGGCGAGGCTCGGCGTTGGCAGCGTTCAACGTGGAAGACAATGGCGAGCTCCACGAGAGTCGAGGGAGGTGCTGAGGTGGGCGAAATCGTCGGCTTCGTCTAGCTACTGCCGCGGCGGACTCCGGCAAAATTGCGGCGAGGGAGAGGGCAATGTGGAGGGGCGAGGTGTCGAGGAGGCTCAGGGAGGAGTGGGGAGTGAGATGGTGTGGAGAAACAGCAAGGGGGAGGCCTCCTTTTATAGTGGCGAGGGGGTGATGCGGGGCATGCTCGGGTCGTCCATGGCGACGACGTTCTGGGAGGCGAAGGGGCAAGGCAAGGACGTGGAGCTGTTCACTAGGTCAGGGCGGGTTCGACGCGCGTCATGGCGTAGAAAATGGTGGACGGGAGCATGCGGGCGACGTCGTCGTCCTTGCAGTACCGTGGCGAAGGTCGTGGATGAGGGCGACGGCGACAGGGCACGGGGGCGAGAGAGGAGTTGTCTGGCGGCTAGCTGGTGTCGCGGCGATGCTACTGGCGAGCGCAGAGGTCAAACGGAGGACGGAGGCGACGGGACGAGGTGGTGTACTGGCGTATCCAGGGATGTGCCAGTGCACGCTCTGGCGCGTCTGGGCGTCGTGGGCACGTCGTGTTCCGGCCAATGCCAAGCTCTCCTAGGTCAATGGCATGCACGAGCAGGTCTAGGGGAGTGAGGTGAGTGTCAAGGACATGCTGGTGGTGAGAGGAGAGGGCTGGTGAGAGGGGTTGGCATGAGGATGACATGGTGATTGGCATAGGCATGGTTTTTTCACTTCCTTGCTTTGATCATTGAGGGAAGGTGCATGGTTTAGTGCAGGGTGTGTAGAAGTACACTAATGATCACAATTCATATCTGGTTTAGGCTTAAATCCATTGGGTTTTAGAGTGTATGAACAAAGTCAAATGATGCACACCAAGTGTTTGATGAAATGGCCGCATGGGATTCGAATTTGAATTTTGCCAAAAAAATTCTTGGGTGTGATTCATATAATGTTTGGCACACAGTGGTGGTGTTGATTGCAAAATGGATAAGGTTTTGTGAAATCCAAAATTGGTATGATCTAAAATCTGATTCAATGTTGCCACTTGGCATGCTTATATTAAGCAATTGAGAAAGACTTTGCAAGGTTGGTCAACACCAAAAGTGTTCACCTTGATGTGCTCTTGGATGAGGTGCAAAGAGTTGAGAAAGTTTGGTTTAGAAATTTCTTAATACAGGGGCTCAAAGTGGGTAACATGTTAAAAGTGCCACATATGATCATTATCATATGTGAGTTAGTTTTATTTTCGTTTTGATTTGTTTTACATTTCTTTGATTCCAATGTTATTATTTTGGGTTTAGTAACGTTTCCAACCCATCAACACAAAGTAAAATGGCCTAGGTTAAAGATTTGCAAAAGTGTCCATAAGCTCAAATGTGAATTCCATTTTTTATTTTCTTTTCTTTTTCCTTGACCAAAATTCTTTGTGTTGGGTTGATTGAGTGTTAGGTTGAGTTTAGTAATGGTTTCAAACCATTTAGGTAAGGTAAATATGGCATAGGCCATTATTTGTAAAAATGGTCATAAGCTCACATATGCCTCACTTTTTTTCTTTGTTCATCTTTGATTTTGAAAAGGGATAGGGTTTAAGGTTTAGAAACATTGTCACATACTTCAAACAAACATCATGGCAAAAATCACCATACATGCATGAGTACTAGGCATACAAGGAAAAGTAATTCAAAAAAATTGTTGGCTCCAAATTTTGGAAAAAGGGAATTGGTCTTCTTCATTGTTTTGAAATTTGGGATGTTACAAACCTTCCCCCCTTAAACAAAATCATCCCGAGATTTAAGAAAAGTTAGGATCCTAAGAGTGATTGGGAAATTGGGTTAACAGGAAAACATACTTTGCATGGCCATGGGTGCTTCATGTGCTTCTGTTGCATTCATGTGGTAGAGATGGCCGCTGCGGTTGTTCGGGTTCCTTCTAGCTGCGAAGCGACGCTGTTGCTGGGCCGGTGTAGTGGTATTGGGGGCTGTCTTCGCTAGTTTCTTGGGGCACTCATTGGAGTAGTGACCCACAACTCCACATTCATAACAAGTCACAGTTGACTTGTCCTTTGGGACAATGGGTACGGCATTGCTTCCAGTCCTTGGGGCAGTGTTGGGGTTGTTGTTGTTACCAGTATGGTTGTTGTTGTTGCGTTGGTGTTGTTGTTGTTATTGCCTCCGGGCTTCGGGTGTCCTCCATTGTTGTTGGTGTAGTTTGGACGGAACGTCTGAGCAGATGGCTTGTTGTGTCTTGCGGTAAATCCTCCAGGTGAATTGTTGCGGTACTTCTATGCATTGCTGGGTCCATTCTGGTGCATCATTCTGCGCTTGCGGTTCTCATTTGCTTGATGCAGCTTCCCTTCCATCTGGATGGCAGAGTCCACAAGGGCTTCTAGGTCAGCAAACGGGATGTTCACAAGTACAGTCTGCATCTCATCGTGCAGTCCATTCAGAAATCTCTCCTTCCTCTTCTCATTAGTGTCGGTCTCATCGGGGGCGTACCTAGACAGAGTGAGGAATCTGTCATGGTATTCAACCACGGACAACCTTCCTTGCTTGAGTTCGCGGAACTCGTCCCTCATCTTCTTGATCAGACCCTGGGGCACATGGTACTTGCTGAACTTGAGTTTGAAGTCTTCCCAAGTCATCATTTGTCCCGCATTCATTGCACCGGCACTAGTCCACCAGGCTCTGGCAGGTCCTGACAAGTAGTGAGTGGCAAACAGTACTTTCTCTGCAGCTTCAACTCCTACAACTTCCAAGTTGTTCTCCATTATTTGGAGCCAATCATCTACATCTAACGGCTCTTCGGTGTTGCTAAACATTGGGGGATTAGTATTCTGGAAATTCTTCAACTTGGATCCAGGATGATCCTGATGTCCATGTCCTTGGTTATTCTGGGCCATCTGCTGCAGTACGGCAAGGTTGGCTTGTCGCTCAGCTCTTTCGACTTCTCGATCTGCCATCATCATATGTAACATCTGCAGCATTGCATCTTGGTTGGTGCTGCGGGTTGGAGGGGCCATCTAAACATTGATGTAGATGATAAGATAAGAGGGAATTTTCTATGGCTTGTTTGAGTAATGTTCAAAAAGTTTCAAAACTTGAGTAGTGCTGAGGGGGTAAAAACCAACAACACTTTTTTATTCATTCCAAACAACACACATTACAAACTAACACACCAATGGTTTTAAGAACCATTTCCTCGTTCTACGATACATTGGGATGGATACAAACTCACATATACACAAGTGCTCTAGTGATACTACTCTTCATATGGAATGGTGGGTTCATCTTCTTCATGGGTAATGTGCTTGGCGAAGGGCACGGACGTTGTCCAACTCCTTGCGGGTCTTGTACAGCATGAAGTCCAGGTATGCAACATAGTGGTTCATCTCTGGGTGCGGTGGCATGGTTATGCCTTCCCATGGGGTCATGTCTTGGGTAGTAGAAGAAGCGAGTGTTCTTGATCTTGTTCACATACTGTCCACAGGGACGAGAAAGTGCTTCTTGCATGGCTTTGGCTATCCCTTCCTTCCAAGTGTTTCCCCTTACAGAAAACCATATGGTTTCCCAAATTGGGGCTCCCAGCTTTCCACTCAGATCTGCGGTAACTTCCCACTGAGGTTGTTTTCCCGACTGATTATTGAGTGGTACTCCAATGAACTCGGGATACGGGCGTCCTAGATATTCAACTAGCTTCTCCAAATCCTTCTCGAACATTAAGTTTCCTTCGTGGCCAAGCTGATAGGACTCATAGTGGTACTCCATCTGTGAGCAATTAGGATGAGTAAGTTAGAGAAGTGATCAAGTGTGCCAAATTTTATGTAGAATTTCAAAGAAAAGTAGAGCATGGATTTCTCTTTTTGAAAATATCTCAAGGGTAAGAGTGAGAATAAGTTTTCATAAATATTCACCTCATTTGTTTTGAAACTAAGTTTTTCAAACGTCCATTCTAACTAGGGCCTCCTAAGGTCAAACAATGGCTCTGATACCATGATCATATGAAACAACTGTGTCATATTTTTGCATAATCAATTAGAGTTTTTGAAATGTGAATAATGAGAATTGGAATCTCCTCAAAATTCATTATGGTTGATTTTTAATAATTGTTTGAATTTTAAAAAGGCAATGCCCTGTTATTTTTACTACACGAGTTCTACAATGAATCTAGGTTTGAGACCAGTGTAGTTGGTTAGATAATTTCATAAGCTTTCAAAAAATATCGAATTCATAAATTTTGGCTTAGTAGATCTTTCTATTTTTAATTTTGAACTTGGCATCAGTATTAAATTTGAATTAAAACGAAAATAACCAATTCAAATGGATGGGCTCGCGGGGGAAACTGAAATGGGCCAGGGAGAGAGAAGCAGGCCGGCCCAGCAGTGCGCCTCGCGCAGCAGGCCGCCTGACAGTGGGACCCAGGCGTTAGCGTCACTTAACGCCCGAAACGGTATGCGTGAGAGAGAGAGAGAGAGACGTTGGATTAGAATGTGATCCAACAGCGCACGGTCATAATCGTCTCCGACAAGACCCAGCCCTACTGGCGACGGCGGTGGAGGGTCGGAGGCTCACCTGGGCTCCGGCGAGGCTCGGTGTTGGCAGCGTTCGACGTGGAATACGATGGCGAGCTCCGCGAGAGTCGAGGGAGGTGCTGAGGTGGGTGAAATCGTCGGCTTCGTCTAGCTACTGCCGCGGTGGACTCCGGCAAAATTCCGGCGAGGGAGAGGGCAATGTGGAGGGGCGAGGTGTCGAGGAGGCTCAGGGAGGAGTGGGGAGTGAGATGGTGTGGAGAAACAGCACAGGGGAGGCCTCCTTTTATAGTGGCGAGGGGGTGCTGCGGGGCATGCTCGGGTCGTCCATGGTGATGATGTTCAGGGCGGCGAAGGGGCAAGGCAAGGACGTGGAGCTGTTCACTAGGTAAGGGCGGGTACGACGAGCGTCATGGCGTTGAAAATGGTGGACGGGAGCGTGCGGGCGACATCGTCATCCTTGCAGTACCGTGGCGGAGGTCGTGGATGAGGGCGATGACGACAGGGCACAGGGGCGAGAGAGGAGTTGTCTGGTGGTTAGCTGGTGTCGCGGCGTTGCTACTGGCGAGCGCAGAGGTCAAACGGAGGACGGAGGCGACAGGGCGTGGTGGTGTACTGGCGTGTCCAGGGATGTGCCAGTGCACGCTCTGGCGCGTCTGGGCATCGTGGGCACGCCGTGTTCCGGCCATTGCCAAGCTCTCCTGGGTCAACAGCGTGCACGAGCAGGTCTAGGGGAGTGAGGTGAGTGTCAAGGACATGCTGATGGTGAGAGGAGAGGGGTGGTGAGAGGGGTTGGCATGAGGATGACATGGTGATTGGCATGGGCATGGTTTTGTCACTTCCTTGCTTTGATTGGGAAGGTGCATGGTTTGGTGCAGGGGGTGTAGAAGTACAGATCACAATTCATCTCTGGTTTAGGCTTAAATCCATTGGGTTTTAGAGTGTATGAACAAAGTCAAATGATGCACACCAAGTGTTTGATGAAATGGCCGCATGGGATTTGAATTTGAATTCTGCCAAACTTTTTCTTGGGTGTGATTCAAATAATGTTTGGCACACAGTGGTGGTGTTGGTTTGCAAAATGGATAAGGTTTTGTGAAATCCAAAATTGGTATGATCTAAAATCTGATTCAATGTTGCCACTTGGCATGCTTATATTAAGCAATTGAGAAAGACTTTGCAAGGTTGGTCAACACCAAAAGTGTTCACCTTGATGTGCTCTTGGATGAGGTGCAAAGAGTTGAGCAAGTTTTGTTTAGAAATTTCTTAATACAGGGGCTCAAAGTGGGTAACATGTTAAAAGTGCCACATATGACCATTATCATATGTGAGTTAGTTTTGATTTTCCTTTTGATTTGTTTTTCATTTCTTTGATTCCAATGTTATTATTTTTGGTTTAGTAATGTTTCCAACCCATCAACACAAAGTAAAATGGCCTTGGTTAAAGATTTGCAAAAGTGTCCATAAGCTCAATTGTGAATTCCATTTTTTATTTTATTTTCTTTTTCATTGACCAAAAGTCTTTGTGTTGGATTGATTGAGTGTTAGGTTGAGTTTAGTAATGGTTTCAAATTATTTAGGTAAGGTAAATATGGCATAGGCCATTATTTGTAAAAATGGCCATAAGCTCACATATGCCTCACTTTTTTTATTTTTATTTTCTTTGTTCATCTTTGATTTTGAAAAGGGATAGGGTTTAAGGTTTAGAAACATTGTCACATACTTCAAACATACATCATGGCAAAAATCACCATACATGCATGAGTACTAGGCATATAGGGAAAAGTAATTCAAAAAAATTGTTGGCTCTAAATTTTGGAAAAAGGGAATTGGTCTTCTTCATTGTTTTGAAATTTGGGATGTTACAATGGCCTAGATCCGGCAAGCCCGGGTGGCCCATAGATGGTGATGGTGGCATGTGGCCCATCGGGCGGCCCAGTTGCTGTAGATCAAGATGGATGAAGTCCAGCCCAGGTAACAGGAGCCAGATCTTAACCGCCCTGTGAAGATAGTCGGATCTGTGAAGGCCCATGAAGTATCCGGATCCAATACGGCGCAAAAGGAAAGGTGGATCTTTGACGTGCATGGCAATGTAATATTCCGTAGTTAGGGATCTTGTATTCCGGCTAGGACTCTCCGTGTAAACCCTAGATCCGAGCGCCTTTATAAGCCGGATCCTGGGAGCCCTAGAGACACAACCACAACTCATTGTAACAACGCGAAAGTGCCCAGATAATTCCAGAGAAGCAGCTGTCATCGAGCAGGTGTTTAGAACTTGGGTAAATCGCATACCACCGTCACGAGGACTCTCCGCCCGATGGCCCCTTCTTCTTCTCCCCCTCGTGAGGATCCCTCCTCGGATGTACCGTCGAATAGGCAGCGACACAGAGGGGACCGGATCCAACGCGGGTTGAGTAGGAGAACCGGGAGCTGGCGGAGGCCATCTCCGCCATGGACGAAGCGGAGGCGGCGGCTAGGGACAGGGCCCGCTACCACACGCACAAGGCAGCGGCGGAGGTGGCGGCAGCGGAGGAGCGGCGGAGGCGGCAGCGAAGAGAGTCCGCTAGGACTCCTCTCTGTAAGGGTATATTGCCCCTATGTGTGGTTTTGGTAATTAATGACAACCCCTACGGACTAATGTTTTCATTGAGTTTATATGAAGGAATATTCCATAGGTACTACTTGTATTCCATGTGTTGGATTCAAGTATGCATGCCATGAAGATAAAGATATACCTTGTGTTGGGGGGATGACCCCCGGTATGCCAAAGGCATGCCAAACCGGATGGTTTAGGCCATCAAAGTACCGGTTTAAAGGTTGTTCCGGATAGCAAAAGTTGATTCAGAGAATCATACCGGTATCCCAAGGAGGGGATACCGGAACTAGCTAAGAGCGTACCGGAATACCGGAACAGGCTACACTGTAGCACGTCGGCAAGGACCAGTCAAAGATGCTCTCAAGAGCTAGAAGACAAAGATGAGCGAAGCACTTCAGCTTTAATCGAAGCCATGACGCCAAAGGCAAAGGATGACGTAAAAGGTGTCGGAGGATGTCACGGCTTCTGATTAAAGGCATACCGGCATCACCGGTAGCTAAAGTAGATTTGTAAAGTAGTTTGTCTAGTCAAAGATCCCATTAGGGTTTCTAGGGTTTCTTCCCTTGTAAGCCACCCTCTCCCCTATATAAGGAGAGGGGGCACAGCCCTTCGCGGGCACGACGTGATTCTAGGTTACGAGACTTCTACACAGAAACTTGTAAGCACTTATGAGGAAGAAATAGAGAGATCTAATGCTGTCCTTGTTCTTGAGTTCATCATCTTCTTCCTTCGGCCAAGGCCAAGTTCTTGAGGAATCCATCCGGAAACCTCACCATCCACATCAAAAACCCTCCCCGAATCCTCTAGCGCCCATTCGGCCCCAAGATAAGCCATCCCATGGCATCTGTCTGTTCACCACAACGACAGTTGGCGCCCACCGTGGGGCGAGAAGTGGCGCTTGCTGGAGTTCATATTCGGGCGGGCCTCCTCACCGTCGGCGGCGAGCGCGTCGTCACCGCGCTCGTCAACCGCATCCGCGACATGCGCTTCATCAACGACAACACGGGCTGCTTCTCCAACAGAGGTAACTTCCCCAAGAACGGCCGCGTCATCGAGTTCGGGAGCATCCTCGTCTACTACGGCACCGTCCCCGAGCGCCAGTGCCTCTCGCCGGTGCTGGTGGCTTCGGACCCGCCAAGATCTGCGCTTCGCAGCGACCGCGCCACTGGCAGCGTCGAGGTGCTGGTCATTGGCGCGGGCGTCGCCGGCAAGGGAGCTGCGGTGGAAGGCACTGGCTGGACGAAGTCCGCGCGCACGGCCAAGCCGCCGACCGAGCGCGACCAGGAAGCTGCGGGAGCTTCCGCACCACCACCGGAGACTCCACTCCAAGCGGCCATGAGTGTCCTCGCTACGCCCATCGCGCCATCGACCCGGCAGTGGCTCAGGCGGAGCTGGAGGCGCAACGCCAGAAGCTGCTCGCGAACGGCGCCGACATCATCCGAGCGCAGCGCGAGCTGAACCTAACCCTACGTGAGTATAATGCTGCCCATGGCTTTGCTTCTGTTAGCGCTCAGGCTGCAAGGATACCGGAAAACTGGCTTAGAGCTCGCAACCTAGATCAGGATCTGCGTAAGGAGATTCTTACCGGAAAGAGCACTTCTGCATCGTTGAGCATGGTAGAGAAACCTAAGTATAGCAGTCCAGATAAAACCATAAAAGCTGCTAAGGCTGCAGTAGAGCTGTGTGAATCGCTTTCCGGGGATGCTTTGGTAAAACAGCAAGAGCGTGTCAGGGAGCTGCTTGATACCATCGAGCAGCAAAACGCAGAGCAGCTGGCCAAGTTGAACAAGGCTGCGGCTTCGAAATCCATGCGTTCAACAAAGAATGCCGGAAGCAAGTCCCAGGGGCAGGCATCGTCCCCCCATCCGGACAAAAGAAAAGAAAAAGAGGTGAATGCGCAGCAGATGACTGTGTACGATCCGGTTCTTGCCGGAAAACAACAAGCCGGGCGACATGAGGCCGGTAGAAAAAGCCAAGGGGCAGATCGTGGCTACACCAGAGACGGCTATGCCAGAGATGAGTATGCCGGTAAAGGTGAAACCGGGCAAAACTATCGCGTACCAAGAGCTGCTTATGCAGAGGAGGAAATGCCTCCGCCAAGGTACTGGCAGGCAAGGGCCGCGGTACCGGAAAGATACGATGAAGCTGATTCGGCAACTGAAAGAGTCGGAGCCTATCAGAACCCCTTAGGGGAAAGGTTGGGAGAAAGGTGCCTACCAGACCGGGATGCGAGGCATAGGCTGGATAGGATGTATTTGTCTGAGATGGTTGAGGCAGAAGGTCCTCCGGGTCCCAAGTGTTTTGGCCCGCGGATCATGAAAGAGGAACCACCAGTTCACAACTTCACGTTGCCCCGCGATACAAAAACGTACGATGGTAGCACTAAGCCGGAAGACTGGCTTGCGGATTACGTGACCGCAGTTTACGTTCCCGGAGGCAGAGGAACCGTCGCTGGTGGAGGAAACCGGCGTTGGGCCGTGAGAATTGTACCGTCTTTCTAGGTAGGACCAGCGCGCATCTGCCTAAACAACTTGCCGGCAGGAAGCATAAACGGCTGGTTGGACTTTGAGGAAGCTTTTGTGAGCAACTTCAGCAGTACCTACCGGAGGCCAAACAGGCCACAACAGCTTGCTCTATGCACGCAGCGTTCGAACGAAACAGACCGGGATTACCTGACCCGTTGGAACTCCACAAGGAACTCCTGTGAAGGGGTAATCGAGGCGCAAGCCATAGCTTGGTTTTGCAACGGGTGCAGAAGAGGTTCACCTCTGTGGCAAAAGCTACAGAGGAACATGCCAGCAACTTTGTCGGAAATGATACGTGTGGCGGATAGCTATGCATTTGGAGACCCAATGCAACCGGCAGTGCAGGCAGAGCCAGCACAAACAAGCCAACCACGCCAAGATCAGTACCGGGATAACCGGGACAACAAAAGAAGGGAAGAGTTCCCGGATCGAAGGTACGGTCCGCAGCAAGTTGCTGATGTACAAGATAACTCTGGCGCCAGCGGCAGCCAGAGGCAAAAAACCGGATCGCAGCCATGGGCGGGTCCTAAGAAGCAATGGGTTGAAAAGAAACCCTGGGGCCAGAAAAAGAACTGGCAAGAACATGCGAAGTACACCATGGAAGCAGCTATGGACCAACCTTGCCGGTGGCACACACCGAATCCGGCTAATCCGTCTAACCATTTAATGAAGGATTGTTCTTGGACTAAGTACCTGATGTTGAAAGGTGTGGTGAAAGATGCGCAAGCACAAGGCTGTACCACGATACTACCACCGTCGCAAGATATGCTGCATCATCATCCCTTACCACCACCACCACCGCTTACCGGAGCAAATGCTCTACCGGTACTGCCTCAGCCAAACTGGCAGCAGCACCAGCAAGTTCATCAGGTGGGTGATGGCAATGGCCAACCGCCACCACCAGCACCTTTGGGCCAGAATGTTTACCAGGATCCAGACATGTGCTGTGTTGTGTTCGTTACTGAGCCAACTGACAAACAAAGCTTGTACCGCCGTTCCATGGAAGTAAACGCAGTGATGCCGGCAGTACCAAGGTACATGCTGTGGTCAGATCAGGAAATCACCTGGTTGTTCAAGGATCATCCGAAAATCATGCCTAATCCGGGTGGTTATGCTCTTGTTGTGGACCCTATCATGCATGGGCCAACGGCTTGAGTGCGGTTCAGCAAGGTGCTGATTGACAATGGAAGCAGCATAAACATTATGTACCAGAACACCATGCGTACGCTGGGAATCACTGAGAACATGCTGCAACCAACTCACACTACGTTCCATGAGATCGTTCCCGGTTTGTCCTGCTCGCCCATGGGAAAGGTCCGGGTGGATGTGTCGTTTGGTGGATGCGACAATTGCCGGGTGGAAAATGTTCTGTTCGAAGTGGTGGACTTAGACAGTCCTTACCATGCGCTGCTAGGGAGACTGGCGTTGGCATCATTTATGGCCTCAACTCATACGGCGTATCTCAAGATGAATATGCCGGCACCATCTGGACCCTTGACCGTAGCGGGAAACTACAAGGTCTCGCTGGAAACCGCTTCCGCCGGATCAAATCTGGCCGAATCGTTGGTGGTTGTAGAAGAAAAAAGGAGAATGCAAACTGCGGTTGCGCTAGCTCAGTCCTCACAGTTGAGCCTAGCTGCAATGAGTGGCAACCTTGGCGCACCGGCATTCAAGCCAACCAAGGAAACAAAAGACATCGTGTTGGATCCGGCTCACCCTGAGCGCACCGTTCGTATCGGTGCCGGTCTCAGTGAGGCATAGGAAAGCGCGCTCGTCAACTTCCTCCGTGAGAATCGGAATATCTTTGCCTGGTCCGCTGATGATTTGGTAGGTGTTCCGAGGGAGTTGGCTGAGCACTCTCTGAATGTCCGGAAAGATGCGAAGCCGGTAAGGCAGCCGTTGCGCCGGTTTGCTGAAGACAGAAGAAAGATTATTGGAGAAGAGGTGACAAAGTTGTTAGTTGCCGGATTCATTGTGGAAGTATTGCATACTGAGTGGCTAGCCAATCCGGTGCTGGTCGAAAAGAAAAAAGAGGAGAACCTTGAAGCGAAAGCTCCAAAGGTGTGGCGCATGTGCATCGACTACACCAACCTGAACAAGGCTTGTCCGAAAGATACTTTCCCTTTACCCCGGATCGATCAAGTGATTGATTCCACTGCTGGATGTGAACTGTTGTCTTTCCTGGATGCCTATTCCGGTTTCCACCAAATTCCCTTGAAAAAGGAAGATCAAATAAAAACTGCGTTTATCACCCCGCACGGGGCTTATTGCTATGTTACTATGCCTTTCGGTTTGCGCAACGCTGGAGCAACGTACCAGTGCTGCATGCAAAAGTGTTTGTTTGATCAAATCGGTAAGAATGTGCAAGTCTATGTGGATGACATTGTGATAAAAACGAAGGTCAAGGAAACCTTGATCGATGATTTGAGGCAAACGTTTGATAACCTAAGAAGGTTCCGGATGAAACTCAATCCGGCAAAATGCACCTTCGGTGTGCTAGCCGGCAAATTGCTTGGCTTTATCGTGTCTAGCCGGGGCACTGAGGTTAATCCGATAAAGATCCGGGCCATAGAAAGAATGGCAATACCGCAAGAGCTCAAAGATGTACAAAAGTTTACCGGAAGCTTGGCATCGCTAAGCCGGTTCATAAGCAGGTTGGGGGAAAAGGCCCTACCGCTCTATGCTTTGATGAAAAAGTCTGATACCTTTGTCTGGACCCCTCAGGCAGACGCAGCGTTCAAAGAGCTAAAAACAATGCTAGCCACTGCGCCGGTATGGGCTTCGCCTATAGAAAGAGAGCCCATGTTGTTGTACATAGCGGCAACAAACCGGGTTGTGAGTGTGGTGGTTGTGGTTGAAAGAGAAGAGGAAGGAAAAACCGTGCAGAGACAGGTATACTACCTGAGCGAGGTGCTCTCCCTCTCAAAACAAAACTACCTCACTTCCAGAAAATGACCTATGGCGTGTTCATGGCCGCCACAAAGCTCAAGCACTACTTTCAAGAGCATCCCATGAAGGTAGTGAGCGAGGCACCAATTTCTGATATCATGGGAAACAAGGATGCTAGCGGCAGGATTGCCAAGTGGGCAATTCAGGTATCACCATATGTACCGGAATACGAAAGAAGGGACGCCATAAAATCACAAGCTTTAGCTGATTTCTTGGTTGATTGGGCGGAAATGCAATACAAACCGCCAGAACACAAGGTAGAGTACTGGAAGATGCACTTTGATGGATCCAAACTCAAGGAGGGTCTGGGCGCCGGTGTGGTGCTTACTTCTCCTAAGGGAGATCATCTCCGGTATGTTTTACAAGTGCACTTCCGAGCATCAAACAATGTTGCTGAGTACGAGGCTTTGATCCATGGGCTCAAGGTCGCAAAAGAAATCGGTGCGCACCGGATCATTTGCTATGGAGATCCAGATCTTGTGGTGCAGCAGTGTTCCGGAGATTGGGACGCAAAAGATGCCAACATGGCCTCATACCGGTTTCACGTGCAAAAGATTGCTGGCTTCTTCGAAGGTTGTGAGTTTCACCATGTGCCGCGCGCGGAAAACGAAGCCACGGATACTCTCTCTAAGCTAGGTTCCTCCCGGCAGGAAATTCCTCCCGGAGTGGCTTTGGCTCACCTAAGGACTCCATCGATCAAACTGTGTCCAGAATCAGAGTCAATTTTTGTACCGGAGTCACACGTTGTGCCAATGGACATTGATGAAGGAAACCCGGGGACTGTTCCGGTAAACCCGGGGACTGCAGTGTCAAAACCGGAAGAAGCTATGCTGGTGGACAATATGGAGATAGACGTACCGATATTCCTGGTCCGTGAAGCACCAGCTTGGGTTGAACCTATTAAGGAATTCCTGATCAACGGCACCTTGCCGGTTGACGAAAACGAGTCAAGAAGAATCCAGAGAAGATCCAAGGCCTACACTATCATCAATGGCGGGGTATACAAAAGAAGTGTTACCGGTGTCCTCCAGAGATGTGTGGAGCCGGAAGAGGGAAAAGAAATGCTGGTAGAAGTTCACCAAGGAGAATGTGGGCACCATGCTTCATCCAGGGCTCTGGTGGCAAAAGTGTTCCGGCATGGGTTCTATTGGCCCACAGCTCTGGAAAATGCTGAGGACTTGGTACGAAAGTGCAACGGCTGCCAGCGGTACGCCAAGCAAAATCATACCCCAGCGTCCGGCCTCAAAACTATACCATTGACGTGGCCATTTGCTGTCTGGTGCCTTGATATGGTAGGTCCATTTAAAACCGCAAGGGGTAACATGACACATGTGCTGGTAATGGTGGATAAGTTCACCAAATGGTTGGAAGTGAAGCCTATCGCAAAGTGTGATGGGCATACGGCTGTGAATTTCTTAAAAGATGTGATCTTGCGGTATGGATACCCGCATAGCATCATCACTGACAATGGCACAAACTTTGCTCAAGGTGAGTTCAAAAGGTTTTGTGAGGATAACAATATCCGGTTGGATTTGTGCTCCGTAGCACACCCGCAAGGCAATGGCCAGGTTGAAAGGACAAATGCTCTGGTGCTTTCCGGTATCAAGCCAAGGCTGATTGAACCACTTGAAAAGTCACCAGGGTGTTGGCTGGATGAGTTACCATCCGTATTGTGGAGCATCAGAACGACACCGAACCGGTCTACCGGATACACTCCGTTTTTCATGGTTTATGGGGCAGCAGCCGTAATCCCAACCGATATCATACATGATTCACCAAGGGTTTAACTCTATACCGAAGAAGAGGTAAAAGAGGCCCGAGAAAACGATGTGGACTTGCTAGAAGAAGCAAGAGAGCTGGCTTTGGCAAGAACAGCCATATACCAGTAGAACCTCAGACGCTATCATCGCCGGAAGGTTAACCCGAGGGTTTTCCGAGAAGGAGATCTGGTGTTACGCCTAGTGCAGCGCACTGAGGGATGCCACACGCTCTCACCCCCGTGGGAAGGACCTTTCATCGTGAGCAAAGCTCTGCACAATGATGCCTACTACTTAATCGATGCACATGAATCGAAGAAAGGCAAGGCGGACAGGTCCGGAGAGGAAACCAAGCGCCCATGGAACATAGCATTACTGCGTCCCTTCTATTCCTGAAGTTGTGCTGTAAGAAGTTCTTTTTTGTACCTTAAATGCTATGAATAAAGATGCTGGCACCTCGAATGAATCTCGGGGACTGCCTCTACCGAAAATTGCATGCAATGTGTTTATTTTTTCAGTTTACCGGTTGCTTGGTGAACATTTTTTCTTTCCGGTTTAGTAACATGCTAAACCTACCGGAGTCTTCGACTATGCTGTTGTCCGCAGACCGGCTTCATGGCAAGCAAGATAAACCGGTAGGAACTAAGCACGTGAAACACGAAGAGGATAAATGGGAACAATCAATCCGGAAAAGTTTAACTAACCCCGGTTATACCGGTTTTTTGTGAAAAATTTTGAATTTTTTCTAAGTTCAAGAAAGTGCTTGCTTGGCAAAAGAACTTTGTGACTCATACGCCAAAAAACCCAGAGAGGTAGGCAGAGGCAAAGCAAAAGAACCAAGTGTGCATCGGATTGGATGCCGAAACAATTCCGGAATCTTCACAGTGCAAGATCAAAGCAAACGATATGCAAAATGCTAAGTTAGCGCATAAAACTTAACTTAAATAGTTACCGGTAAAGAGATACCGGCACAATTGTTGTAGCACAAGCAAAAGAAATGCTAAGTTTTATCTTACACCATGAACCCCGGCATACCGGGATGAAATTTAACGAACTTAAGTTTTTGAGGCAACAGGTCTGGTAAAAACAAACAGGAGATTCAGGCAACGGGGAGCTGAGCACCGGCCTCAGGGGCTTCCGGGGGAGCAGCGCCTTCTTCCGAAGGAGCATCACCTTCTCCGGCTTCTTCTTCTTCTTCCTCCTCGATGTCTTCCTCGTCGTCAGAGAGCGCATCTTTGACTTCGGGAGGGGGAGGGATGAAGGTGTGGAAGGGGGTGAACTCCGCGATCCGGTATGATGTAGCCCCGGTCACCGACGTCGCTACACCAAGACCAACAAGTCCCCCTAGTGGACCGATGACACGAGCCCGAGTCAAAGCTCTTCATGATGAGGTGAACTCGCTCCTCACCACCCTTGATCTTGGTACCCCTTTGGATGGATTGCTACCTCATGCCGACGTGCTATGTGTCATTAGGTACAGGGCGCGTCAAGACCACGGAGAGGAGAAGACGCTAAGGTCAAGGGAAGGAGAGAAGCAACTGGACATGGAGATGATCATGAAGCCGAAGCCGACGTCGCACGAAGCGCTCCAAGGAAGAGACGGACGCTGGCCGGTCCAGGACCCGGTCAGACCGGACCTACAACCGGACACCCCGGTCATAGGCCCGGTCGACCGGGCGCAAACCGGGCCAGCTCCCTCGTACCGGACGACGACCGGACCCAGGACCGGAAACTTCGCAGCGATTTCCGGTTGGCGCCGGTCGGCCAGGACCCATGACCGGACAGTCCGGTCCCAGGCCCGGTCAGACCGGCCCCAAACCGGACCTGACGAGAATGCCCCACCAAACTGCCTTAACTTATCCCTTCGCGTACCTGTTCGCCCTTGCTGGCCATGTGTACCTATATAAGTAGCTGGGACCTCTCATTAGCTCTTCAGACTTGTTTTGAACTCAAACCTAATTTTGAGCTTAGTCTCCCTTGGGTATCATCCCTCTGTAATCAAGGCCATCCTTGTTGTTGATTTGGATATTGTTGAGTGAGATTCTAGTACAAGCTACTCTCTCTCCCTCACCAATCCCCTTTTCTCCAACACCAATCTCTCACCGGGAATTCTGCCGCGTGCCTCTTCCGGGTGATTCTATTGGCGTGGTCCATCGAGCCACGGGGGTAAGTATCGGGTGTATCGGGTTGGTGTGCGTGCGTGAGTCTCGGAGTTCCTCGTGTTCATCGTGTTCTTCGTGTTCCTCGCGTTTTCCCATCTCCCCTCTTGGTTTCGAAGTCAATCCGCGAGATCGGGCCACACACGGGGTCTTAGACCACATCATATGGTATCAGCAGCTCTTGGTTACCGCGGATTTGACCTCCCACCCACCCGATTTCGTCCCTAGAAAATTTTCCAAAAAATCCCCAAAAATAGCCCTAAATTGCCTCTTGACCGATCTGTGATTTGGTTGCGTTTTGAGTGGTTTTGGTCCGTGGATCTGGTGTTGTTGTGCTTGATCTACTATTTCCCCAACTTTTAGCCTCCAATTCCATCGTTTCCCCTCGATTTGGTCGATTTGGCTTGGTTTTCGTGAAGAACAGGAGAGAGAAAGCTTCATCCCGCGAAATCCGGTTGAGCAGCCGGTCAACCGGGCCCACGACCGGCCGAGCCGGCCCAGCACCCGGTCAACTGGGCGGCGAACCGGGCAAGCCGGTCTAGAACCCGGTCCAACCGGGCCTCCGACCGGGCGACGCAGCGCCACTCCTTCGACCTCGTCTTCCGGCGATCTCCACCACCACCACCACCACCACCATCATCGCAGGTATAACTTGTAGGTCACCTTGTAACCCCTCTTCCTTTTGCGATCTATCCCATCGAGCATTGCTTGTTTAGTGTTGCGAGACATTGCACGTGGCCCCGCATTGTGAGGTGTGTGTGTCGCGTTGAGTAAGGCACCCAAGCAAACACTCGTGTGGCAAGATAGCAAAAGCGAGGCTAACGCTAACGTAGTGTGTCAAAAAGCCCCAAAAACACAAAAAGAGTGCGAGTAGCACCATACATCCATACATCCATACGCCTATACATACAAAGTGTCCACGTACCACCAAAGATACAAACGAGTGCAAGTGCCGCCATATACAAAAGAGAAAAAGCTTTTAAGCAAAGAGAGATAGGAGAAGAGAGGCCGCGTGTGAATCTTGTTGTCTCTTCCTTTGCAACCAAAGCTTTGGCTCTCCTTGTGTTAGTGTGACACCGAGCACTTATACATACACTTTTCCGCTCACTTTTGGTTGCACTAACCCCGTTTATCTCGTGTGTGTGTTCCACAACTTTTTCCGTGTTTATAGTGATCTTCACATTGACATTTGGATTTTTGGACCTCACCCACTTTTCACAACATACTCGATCTTGGATTTGTCGTTTGGCTTTCCACAACACTCGCCTAACACCATATTTGCTAGCTTTTGCGTGTGGTTTTGCGTGTGTTCCCGATACACTTGATCTTGCTTTCGGTTTGGTGGATTACCTCAATACTATCTTACCTTGGTAAGAGTGCGAGGTAGTCTCCTTCCACTAACATACACAACATAGTTCTTGTCTTTCCATCATGGATAGGAACGGAGATACCAATAGGGATGAAGAGATCCTTCGCAACACCGAGAGGTTGGCTACTCAACACAACCTATGGACGCAACGACAAGAGTTCAAGGAGCAACTCTCCCTCTTCGAGACACGCATCGATGAGCAATACGATGAAGTGGCTCACAACTTCTCCACCGTGAACCACGACTTGGCCCTTCTTCGTGAAGCTACGGACAACTTGAATGGCCAAATGGCGGCCAATGATGCCAACATGGAGCGGCGCATGGATAGCCTCGAGCGCGCCATCACCAACTTGGGTCGCCATCGTCGACACCGCTCTACTTCCTCTTCATCAAGCTCTTCCTCAAGGCATGAAGACCATTACTCTCATGGTGGCCTTTCGTCCCCAAGCTCTTCTTCAAGGCGTGAAGACCATCATCGACCTCATCGCTCACATGCTCGTCATGAAGACTCCCGCTCCAACTCTAGGCGTGGAGAAATACATCACCATGCTCGTCCACATGAGCGTCCTCCACAAGCTCAAGACCTTCAACAAGACCGTCACCAAGCGGATCGCCATGCCCACCATGGGCGTGATGGCCATCCCCAAGACCAAGATCCTCAAGATCCACCTCGGCGAGATCTTCGTCGCCACCCTCACCATGACCAATGTGGCCGAGGAGAGCCTCACCATGATCAAGATGAGAGACCCAACATTGAGCATCGTCCTCAACCGCGACAAGATCTTCAACCACATCCTCACCGTGAACCAAGTGAAGCAAGCGTTCAACTCCAACGCCAACCCAATGCTATGGTTGGCCGTAGAAGACCTCCTATTCCACCTCTAGCCGCAAGAGATGACGGCGCCCCTCCTCGTAGAAGAAACTTGGAGGATGAAGAGAACATGTATGGCAAGCTCAAGTTCAACATGCCCAAGTTCAAAGGTGAAGACGACGCCTTGAAGCTTACCTCTCATGGGCACTCAAGGTGGACAAGATCTTCCGCATCCACAACTACTCCGGTGCCAAGAAAGTGGCTATGGCATCACTCGAGTTCGAAGACTACGCCAACACTTGGTGGGAGCAAGTCCTCACTCTTCGCGAAGAAAAGGGTGAACCTCCTATCGACACTTGGGAAGATATGAAGAAGGAGATGCATGCTCGTTTTGTCCCCGCACACTACATGACCGACCTCTTCAACAAGCTCCAAAAGTTGAAGCAAGGCACCAAGACCGTTGAGGAGTTCTACAAGGAGATGGAGCTCACTATGATGCGAGCAAACATCCAAGAGTCCGAAGAGCAAACCATTGCTCGTTTCTTCAATGGCCTCTCTTACCCCATCAAGAGGATCGTCGAGTTCCAACCCTACTCCAACATGGTTGAGTTAGTCCACCAAGCATCGAAGGCCGAGCGCCAAGTGATTGAGGATATCAAGTACTCCAAGGCCAAGACCTACTTCACCTCCAAGTTCGCAACATCGACTCCTCCTACTACATCAACTCCTCAAGCTACAAGTGCCAAGGCCGACGCATCCTCTACACCATCCAAGAGACCGACTATCCAAAGTCGCATGAAGCAAACGGTCTCCTCCACCGCCTCCTCGAAGGCATCCACGGGACCCTCTAGTGTCACTTGCTTCAAGTGTGGCACCCAAGGTCACAAATCGTTTGAGTGCAAGAACACCAAGGTCATGATCACTATGGAGAATGGTGACATCGAGACTCTTGATGAGGATGAATATGAAGCCCTTGTGCAAGCCGATGTGGAAAGTGAAGAAGCTTATGAGCAAGAAAGTGGAGAAGATCCTCTCTTATGTGAGCATGACCCAAGTCCCTCACTTGTGGTCACAAGGGTGCTAACCACACAACCTCATGATATGGAAGAACAACGGTGCAACATCTTCCAAACCCGTGCCGGAATTGGTGGCAAGTCTATCAAGGTCATCATCGATGGTGGAAGTTGCCACAACCTTGCGAGCACCGAGTTGTGTGAGAAGCTCCACCTCACTCTCCGCAAGCATCCTCACCCTTACCATATCCAATGGTTGAGTGACAAGGGCAACGTCAAGATACAACATACCGTCACCGTCAACTTCAAGATCGGCCCTTATGAGGACACCATCGAGTGTGACGTGGTACCCATGACGGTGTGCCACATGTTGCTTGGCCGCCCTTGGCAATATGACAAGAAGGCTATACATGATGGACTCTCCAACACATACACCTTCAAGGTCAATGACAAGAAGTTCGAGTTAACGCCCGATGACTCCTAGCCAAATCATCGCCGATAATGCGAAGGCTTTAGCGAGGGCACAACTCCGCACCCATAGTGAGATGAGCGGAGAGGGAGCGACCCACCACAAAGAGAGTGAGCGCCACAAGCCATATATGAGTGAGCCCAAGAGTGTCCTTCTAGCCACCAAGAGTGAGTGGAGAGAGCTCCAAGAGAACCCATCCACCATATTGCACTATGTGCTCATATGCAAGGGACCCTCGTCGGAGACTAACGACTTAACCAACATTCCTCCGTCTTTGTTGTCTCTTTTGCAGAAATTTCAAGACGTCTTCCCCGACGAGCTCCCTCATGGACTACCACCACTCCGCGGCATAGAACACCGCATCGACCTCATACCCGGCGCTCCGCTACCAAACCGTGCCGCCTACCGCACCAACCCCGAAGAGACCAAGGAGATCAACCGCCAAATTCAAGATCTCCTCGCAAAAGGGTACGTCCGAGAAAGCCTTAGCCCTTGTGCGGTTCCCGTGATCCTTGTGCCTAAACCGGATGAGACGCAACGGATGTGTATGGATTGTCTCCCCATCAATGCCATTACCGTCCGTTACCGCCATCCCATTCCGCGTTTAGATGACATGCTAGATGAACTTAGTGGTGCCACGATTTTCTCTAAAGTCGATTTGCGTAGTGGTTACCATCAAATCCGCATGGCTATTGGTGATGAGTGGAAAACGGCATTCAAGACCAAACTTGGTCTCTATGAATGGCTCGTTATGCCTTTCGGTCTTTCCAATGCTCCATCAACTTTCATGCGCCTCATGAATCACATCTTGCGTCCTCTCATTGGCAAGAGCGTGGTTGTCTACTTCGATGATATTCTTATTTATAGCAAAAACCTCGAGGACCATGTGCAACATGTGAGAGAAGTCTTGTGCATCTTGCGCCATGAAAAGCTTTATGCTAACCTCCCCAAATGCACATTTGCTCAAAACAAATTGGTTTTTCTTGGTTTTGTGGTTTCCGCTAATGGGATTGAAGTTGATTCTTCCAAGGTGGAGGCCATCCATAATTGGCCTACCCCTACAAATGTTGGCCAAGTCCGAAGCTTCCATGGACTTGCCGGGTTTTATCGCCGCTTTGTGAAAGACTTTAGCACCATCGCTTGCCCTTTGAATGAGCTTACCAAGAAGAATGTTCCATTTTTTTGGGGCAAGGCCCAACAAAATGCTTTTGATGAGTTGAAGAAACGCCTTACCGAAGCTCCACTTCTTGTTCTTCCAAATTTTGCAAAAACTTTTGAGATTGAGTGTGATGCAAGTGGGCTTGGTATTGGTGGTGTTCTTATGCAAGAGGGCAAACCCGTGGCATACTATAGTGAGAAGTTAGATGGCGCACGCCTCAACTATCCTATATATGACAAGGAGCTCTACGCTTTGGTTCGTGTTCTTGAAGTTTGGCAACACTATCTTTGGCCAAAAGAGTTTATCATTCATTCCGACCATGAGTCCTTGAAATATTTGAAAAGCCAACACAACTTGAACAAACGACATGCAAAATGGGTCGAGTTCATTGAGTCCTTCCCATATGTGATCAAATACAAGAAGGGCAAGGACAATGTTGTGGCGGATGCTCTTTCCCGCAAAAACACCCTTTTGCTAACTCGTTTGGATTTTCATGTTTTGGGACTTGAAGAGATCAAAGAACTCTATCCTTCCGATTCTTTCTTTGCTCCCATTTTTGAGAAGTGCTCCGTTGAGCGAGGAGTGGATGATTTCTATTTGCATGATGGCTATTTGTTCAAAGCCAACAAGATTTGCATTCCCGCGTCTTCGCTTCGAAAATTGCTTTTGCAAGAGTCTCATGGAGGAGGTCTTATGGGTCACTTTGGCCGTGACAAGACATATGCCATGCTCTCAACCCACTACTATTGGCCAAAGATGAAGCGAGATGTGGAGCGCCTTTGCCGTCGGTGCACAACATGCTTACAAGCTAAGTCTACCTCCAACCCTTATGGTCTCTACATGCCATTGCCTATTCCTTTTGCACCATGGACAGATATTAGCATGGATTTCGTTCTAGGCTTGCCTCGCACTAAGCATGGTCATGATTCCATATTTGTTGTAGTGGATAGATTCTCTAAGATGGCTCATTTCATACCTTGCCATAAGAGCGACGATGCTTCACACATTGCTTCATTGTTTTTCAGGGAAATCGTTCGCCTACATGGAGTACCGCAAAGCATTGTGTCGGATCGAGACGTCAAGTTCATGAGCTATCTTTGGAAGTCGATCATGGCGAAGTTTGGAGTCAAGCTCTTGTTCTCATCATCATCGCACCCGCAAACGGACGGCCAAACGGAAGTGGTCAATCGAAGCCTCTCCACCCTCCTACGGGTCCTCGTGAAGAAAAACTTGAGGTCATGGGAGGAGTGCCTTCCTCACGCCGAGTTCGCCTACAACCGCGCCAAGCACAAGACTACATCAAGGAGCCCCTTCATGGTCGTCTACGGCTTCGAACCTTACACGGCACTCGACATACTTCCGCTTCCCCTCCACGAGCGCATCAACATGGACTTCGACAAGCGCGCCGCCGCCGTCAAGAAACTACATGAAGAGACAAGGGCAACCATACAAGCACATGTTCTTCGTCAAGCCAACCACATCAACGCCAAGAAGAAGGCAAGGATATTCGAAGAAGGAGACCTCGTTTGGATCCACCTCCGGAAGGACCGGTTTCCCCATGAGCGCAACTCCAAGCTCAAGCCAAGAGGAGATGGCCCCTTCAAGGTCCTCAAGCGCATCAATGACAACGCTTACGTCATCGACATACCAACATCCAAGTACTTGGTGAGCAACACGTTCAACGTCTCGGACTTGTCACCCTATCATGGAGATGAGGAGGTGCAAGAGTCGAGGACGACTCTTTCCCAAGGGGGGGGAGATGATGTAGCCCCGGTCACCGACGTCGCTACACCAAGACCAACAAGTCCCCCTAGTGGACCGATGACACGAGCCCGAGTCAAAGCTCTTCATGATGAGGTGAACTCGCTCCTCACCACCCTTGATCTTGGTACCCCTTTGGATGGATTGCTACCTCATGCCGACGTGCTATGTGTCATTAGGTACAGGGCGCGTCAAGACCACGGAGAGGAGAAGACGCCAAGGTCAAGGGAAGGAGAGAAGCAACTGGACATGGAGATGATCATGAAGCCGAAGCCGACGTCGCACGAAGCGCTCCAAGGAAGAGACGGACGCTGGCGGTCCAGACCCGGTCAGACCGGACCTACAACCGGACACCCCGGTCATAGGCCCGGTCGACCGGCGCAAACGGCCAGCTCCCTCGTGCACGGACGACGACCGGACCCAGGACCGGAAACTTCGCAGTTTCCCGGTTGGCGCCCGGTCGACCGGACCCATGACCGGACAGCCCGGTCCCAGGCCCGGTCAGACCGGCCCCAAACCGGACCTGACGAGAATGCCCCACCAAACTGCCTTAACTTATCCCTTCGCGTACCTGTTCGCCCTTGCTGGCCATGTGTACCTATATAAGTAGCTGGGACCTCTCATTAGCTCTTCAGACTTGTTTTGAACTCAAACCTAATTTTGAGCTTAGTCTCCCTTGGGTATCATCCCTCTGTAATCAAGGCCATCCTTGTTGTTGATTTGGATATTGTTGAGTGAGATTCTAGTACAAGCTACTCTCTCTCCCTCACCAATCCCCTTTTCTCCAACACCAATCTCTCACCGGGAATTCTGCCGCGTGCCTCTTCCGGGTGATTCTATTGGCGTGGTCCATCGAGCCACGGGGGTAAGTATCGGGTGTATCGGGTTGGTGTGCGTGCGTGAGTCTCGGAGTTCCTCGTGTTCATCGTGTTCTTCGTGTTCCTCGCGTTTTCCCATCTCCCCTCTTGGTTTCGAAGTCAATCCGCGAGATCGGGCCACACACGGGGTCTTAGACCACATCACGGTAGGCACGATCCTGGCGCTGGCGGTCAAGACCGGATCCATGTTTGTGCGTGCTTCGTCACGAAGGGCAGGAAAGGCATCCGGATCCAGATCTTCATAACAGGAGCAGGCGATGCGCAGTGTCGCATCTGCTCCGGCACGAGCCGCAGAGCATCTCCATTCCCGGATCCTCCATCAGGCATCCTTGAGATGGTCAGAGAGAAGCGTTACGCTCTCCGGCACAGCGTCCTCAGGCCACATCACGTTGCAGATTTCCTTGGCATGATCTGGCAGATCGACCAGGTGCCGGTCCACGGAGCGCATATGCTGAACCCGGGCGGAGAGCGCGACCAGGTGGTCATATGCATCCCAGGGAAGCTCCCGGTCGCGGAAAGATAGCTCTGCCCTGCGCTCCTCCACCTTCTGGTAGGCGTACACCTGGGAATCCGGAAAGAGCCCTACAAGAAAAGAAAGAGGATAAGGACAAACTACCGGATGACATAAGCTTATAAGCAGTAAAGGGAAAGAAGAAAGGCTTACTGAGGAGCGGCGTGTTGGTTTGTACGACCAGCCGGTCATAGTCCTTTTGCTCCATCATGAGGGCGGCAACCTGGTTTTCAGCCGTCTCCCGCGCCTTGCTCTGCTCCCCCGAGCCTTGGTCTGCTCCTCCAGCTCAGCCCGCAGCACCGCGGTGGAGTTCGTGTACTCCTCCAGAGATTCGTTCAGCTTGGCCTCCGCTGCCGCCCGGACCTCCTTGAGTTCCCGGGAATGCCGGGATTCAGCCGCCCTGAGGTGTTCCTTCAGCTCAGAGAAGTTGGTCCTCTGAACATCCAGAGCTTGCTGGTGCTCCTTGGCGAGCCGCTCCTTTTTAGCTGCAGGCCGGAAGGGAAACATTAACAGAAAAATAACTCCGGTAAAATGGAAAGACGCAAGGCAACCGGAAAAGAAATGATACCTTGGAGCGCGGCAACCTGGGAAGACAGGGCCTCGATGGTGGCTCCCGGGACAGCTGAAGTGTAGAAAATTTTATAAGTACCTAAAGGAAGGGGCAACCGGTAAAATGAAGCCGGAGACAAGAAGCTAACCTTGGCATTTGTTGTGGGCTTCCGAAAGCTCCCGGTGCTCCCACAACAGCTCCTCAAAGAGCTGCTTCCGGGCGTCCAGCGTGCTCTGTTCAAAATAGAAAAATTCCCGTAAGAAGACGTCGGCATTAAAAGGGAGTTTCGCGCTTAAATGCTGCACTCTCAACCCGAAACTCGGGGACTGGATATGCCGGGTTTTTGTGTTTCTAACAGAGTTTCGCGCTAAGTTCTGCGCTCTCAACCCGAAACTCGGGGACTGGCTATGCTGGTTTTTTGTGTTTCTAACAGAGTTTCGCGCTAAGTGATGCGCTCTCAACCCGAAACTCGGGGACTGGCTATGCCGATTTTTTGTGTTTCTAGCAAAGTTTCGCGCTAAGAGCTGCGCTCTCAACCCGAAACTCGGGGACTGGGAAGATATATAATCCGGAAAGAGTAAAACCAGCAAGGATGTAAAAGAATTTGAGTTTGTGCAGCTTACCACCACATTGTTGTTGGCGTCGTGCCACGCGGTATCAAATTCTTTGACAACGCGCCGCAACCGGCCAAAATGCTGGACGGTGCTCCGGAGGCCGGCAGGGTCAGCAACCGGCAGCTTGTCCTTCCCCAGGCCGCGGGTCGCAGGGGACAGATCCGCCTGATTCCACTTGTTAGCGTAATCAGCAAGATGCCCCAGTTCCACCCTCCGCGTGTTAGCTCGGTGATCCGGCCCAGCTGAGCTGAGACTGTTTCTCCGGCCACGACGGCGGCGCGGCTGGTATGCAGCACCAGCAAAGAAGGTGCAGGAGCGGGCCCGCCGGTAGGACCGGCCGGTGGAGGCGTTGGAGCCTTGGATGGCGCAGGAGCTCCAGGAGCTTCCTTTGCTGAGGCAGAGCTTGCCGGCGCAGAAGGATCCGGCACGGCCTTGGAGGGGGAGGAAGCAGGATTCTTCTTCTTCTTTTTCGGGACAGGAGGAACAAGAGGTTCCACCTGCCCGGCATCTTCGGTGCCGGCGTCGGTGTTGCTGGCGCCGGTATCTTGGGTCTTTGGAGGAGAAACAGGTTTCCCCCCCCCCCCCCCCCCCGCGCGGTGCTGTGGAGGTTTAGGGGCCGCGCGCCCCGTACTTGTGCTGCCCCCAGGCGGGAGGCAGAAGGTTTGTCGGCACCAGATGGTACCGGACTTGGTTGAGGAGGAGGTCAGGCCATGGGCGTATCCTCAGAGCTTTCCGGCCTCATGCCAGAGGCGCTCTTGGTAATCTTGAGGGCAGGCCTGAAAAGATAAAAGAAAAAATAATGTTGAGAAAGAGCAACCGGAAAAAGAACCGCGAAGCGAAAGAAATGGAAGCTTACCCAGAGGCAACCGGCATCTTCCGTTTCCGGTAGTGCTTGGCGGTAACCTCTTTCCCGCCAACAACTTCCTTCCGGGAGCACTTGGCAGGAGGAGCATGGCTTGGACCGGCCTCGGTTGCGGGCGCCTTGTTCTTCCGGCCTTCGGAGGCGAGATTCTCGAGGAACTCTTCCCCAGCCTCTGCCTGGAACGGGGTGGCGTGCTCCACGACCTGTGGTTTGGTTCCCGCTGAGGGAGGGTCTACAGAAAAAATGACGGATGAGAAAGCGAAAGAGCAAAATACCTAAAGTATAACAACCTCGTCATCCGGACCGGACCCCGGCCAGAAAATTTACCGGGACGTGGAGTGTGGGTGTGACCCATCTGCTGCTCTCCCCTTACGTAGGGATCAGCGTCGGAGTCGTCCAGGAAGATCCGGTCCGGCGCGTAGGAAGCCGGATGCTCCTGGCTGATCCGGCGGAAGTTCTGAAACGAAAACAACATGTTAGAGCGAAATTCAAGCAGTTATATCAGGAGGAGCTTTCCGAAGATCCCAAGGCCTTACTCGCCGCGGAGGAGAGTTGCGACGACTGTAGGGGGCCAGCCCGTATCTTCTGCTAGAACTCAGCGGGTTCTGGCATATCTGCTTGGCTTTAAGGACCAAGTCGGTAGGGCTAAGCTGGTGGGTAGTGATCCTTGTCAGGTCCATTGGCCCCGACATCTCGCTGATCTTGTGGGCGCGCCGCTGAAGGGGCAGCACCCGGCGCGCAAGGAAGGCGCGGACCAGGTCCTCCGCACAGAGGTTGGTCTCTTCCCGGTTGGTGTCGATGAAGCCGGCGATCCGGATGGACTCTTTGTCATCCTTGGGATTGTGGAGCCAGTTCTTCATGGAGGGCGGCCCGGGAACATATACCGGAAGATTGAAGAAGTCTTCCGGACCGCCATTCCGGACGTAGAAAAAGGTCCTCTGCCAGGTCCGGACAGAGTCCAGACCGGAGAGTTTGTAGAAGTTACTCCCGGAGCGGGGAGACAAGATGCAGCCCCCACACCGGACAAAGGGTTTGGGTTGCGGAAGTTTCCTATCTTGGATAGAATTCTTCCGAATATAGTAAAAGAAAGAGAAATTATCAACAGAAGGGGTGATACCACAGTATCCCTCCATGAAGGCGGTGAAGGAAGAAAGGTAGAAGGTGGCATTGCCCGGAAGATGGTGGGGCTGAAGTTCATAGAAATCTAGAAAGCACCGGAAGAAGTCCGACGCTGGAAGGCCTAAGCCGCGCTCAAAATGAGCGGCGAAGACCACGACCTCACCCGGCTGAGGTTTAGGCTGGCGCTCCTTCCCGGGGATGCGGCACCAGACCTCTTCCGAAATCCTCCGGGAGCGATAAAGCCAGTCAATTTCCGCCTGGGTCACATCGGAGCCCATCCAAGCTCCTCGCGTGTAGGAGTCCAGATCAACTCCGGTGCTCCGGCTGGAGCTGCCGGCTTCCCCTTGGTTACCGGTAGCAGGAACTGAGCTACCGGTACCAACCTCGCTCTGGGCGAGATCTGTCGTGAGCCCGTCGGAAGCCTCATCGTGGCGGCTGCTACCGGTAGACTCGGTAAGATAGAGTTCGGTTGACATTTGATTAAGGATGCCGGATGCTACCCGCAAACAAATTTCCCAAGTTCTAGCGTCGTATGAAGATCTACAAAAGGGGGAAAAAGCAAGAAAAAAGCGGAGATAAACACCCTAGCGCCCCAAGAACTGAAATGCCAAGACAAACAAGAAAAAGATTGGGATTTTGAGACTAACCTTAGGCGGCAGAGGGCGTCGAGGATGTTGCTCGCCGGAGAGGCTGAAAGGTTGCAGGCGAGGAAGAAGAACAACGGCGAAGAACAGCGGTCGAAGAGGTGCACCCGGTGCGGCGGTGGCGGTGGCGCTGCAAAGGATGCCTACGCGACGAAGCTTGGCGCAGTCGCTGAGGAGTTCGTCGGAGCAAGACGCTCTGGCGGCGAACGGCGACGGCGGATGCGCAGGAAGCGAAGAACTTCGGTGCGTGAGGAGAGGCAAGTGCGGAAAGGAAGAAGAAGGAACCGCTCCCCCCTTAAATAGGGAGAGCGGGTAAAGGGCCGATAGCCGTTGGGCCGCGGCGGTTCAGTTCGTGGGCCGCCACGTGGTGCGCAGATACACGTGCGGAAAATAGAAAGCACAGGGAGGGCCACACGGATCCGGAACGGCAGCGCGGATCTGGTGCGGCGCCATAAATGCTGGCACAGAAGACGAACCGAAGTGACCACTGACACTGTCGCGCGCCAGGCACAGTGCGCATGTCACTGACATGCACGGTACTCGAGATATTCTCGACTTCGTCGAGGAGAGGTTAAATGACAAGAGATGCCGGAGAAAACCGGTACAAATACATAAGTTCGGCAAGGACGCCGAAGAGTTTGATCCGGATTCCGGAAGGGTTAAACCGGTACCTTGAGAAAGGAAAACCTGGCATGGTCCGTTGGATAGGATCCACCAGACTATACCAGCTTCGGGGACTAATGTTGGGGGGATGACCCCCGGTATGCCAAAGGCATGCCAAACCGGATGGTTTAGGCCATCAAAGTACCGGTTTAAAGGTTGTTCCAGATAGCGAAAGTTGATTCAGAGAATCATACCGGCATCCCAAGGAGGGGGATACCGGAACTAGCTAAGAGCGTACCGGAATACCGGAACATGATACACTGTAGCACGTCGGCAAGGACCAGTCAAAGATGCTCTCCAGAGCTAGAAGACAAAGATGAGCGAAGCACTTTAGCTTTAATCGAAGCCATGACGCCAAAGGCAAAGGATGACGTAAAAGGTGCCGAAGGATGTCACGGCTTCTGATTAAAGGCATACCGGCATCACCGGTAGCTAAAGTAGCTTTGTAAAGTAGTTTGTCTAGTCAAAGATCCCATTAGGGTTTCTAGGGTTCCTTCCCTTGTAAGCCACCCTCTCCCCTATATAAGGAGAGGGGGCACAGCCCTTCGCGGGCACGACGTGATTCTAGGTTACGAGACTTGTACACAGAAACTTGTAAGCACTTATGAAGAAGAAATAGAGAGATCTAGTGCTATCCTTGTTCTTGAGTTCGTCGTCTTCTTCCTTCGGCCAAGGCCAAGTTCTTGAGGAATCCATCCGGAAACCTCACCATCCACATCAAAAACCCTCCCCCGAATCCTCTAGCGCCCATTCGGCCCCAAGATAAGCCATCCCATGGCATCTGTCTGTTCACCACGACGACACCTTGTGTATTGGCATCAAGATCATCGATTTGAATATATATATGTGATATGATCAAGAAGAAGAAATGAAGATAGAGTTCTTATGTGGAAATAAATATTAGCCATGCTCTAGCTTATGTGATAAGCAACGAATGATCAAGATCTTGAGTGCTTGATTCCAAGTAAAGAATTCAAAGTTATGGCTCTAAGTCGGTGTCATGATAGTCTCATAAGTTGAGCTATCTAAGATTTAGAGCATGCAAACAAATGAAGAATTCTTTATACACCTCAAGATAGTATGATAGAGCATGAGAAGATACAAGGTTGACCAATACAAAGAGTGAAGAATAGATTCAAGATTGGTCAACACATGAAGCATGAAGAATGTGCCACCATGCTTTATGAACTAACCCATCATATATGTTCTCTTGTGTTGTCTATGTGGGTTAGGTATCTTTCCATGGGCATGCATCAAAAGTGAGATCTCATATAGCCCATGAGAGGATGACGTCAAGTGGTGATCGTCATCAAGGTTGAGTTGGGCAAGTTCAAGTTAAGCATCTCAAGAGGATCATATGCTTGAAGCTTGCCTTCCATTTGGTGATAATGGACATGGTGTATGGGGGAGCATTTGTGAGTCTTCACGAAGCAACAATGATCAAGTGAGGCATTACGGCTTGAGTGGAGCTTGAAGAGTTATCATCAAGATCAAGCGGGATGCGCAAGGAAAAGGTCTGGCCTTGATAGGTTTTCCTTTTACCGGTCTCAAGGTGGTTGATGGGAGACCGGATTACAGGATAGATAGCCACACTATCAAGAGGGGCTTTCGGTTGGGTAACTTGATCACATCGTCTTAGGGAGCTCAATCCTTTGCATATCCCTATTGCTTCTTAGTGTTTATCTGTGAGAGGTTCTTGAGCTTGTTGCTAGCTTTACAACAAGCCCAATTTCATCGAAAACGGAATCCGCATGCATCTTCTATTGCGTTTTCGAGTTTGGACGTCTTCACCGTTTCTTGATGGTGGGAGACTCCCTCTCTAAAAATATCTAAAAATATCCTGTGAGGAGTCTCCATATTCGTCGTTATCTTTCCAAAAAAAATGGTTTCATGTCAATCGGGTCCAGACACAAAAGATCATATACTGGATTGCTAGCAGCACGTAGAGATCCTCCACCGAGGGGACCCGAAGTTGGGTACGTCGTGTGCCTAATCTCGCTCCCGGAATCTCCATCGTCGCTCTCTCCCAAAACCCATGTCTACAATACGTAGGCATTGCCGAGGTGATCCCTCGTTAATTGGCGCCAACCGTGGGGATTCCGACGATTGGATTTTGTTATCCGGATGAGATCCGTCGAGTTCATCATCGTCAACAGATCTCATCTCCGCAGATCATCTACTTCAACTTTGTGCAAGAACCTAGAGTTTATCATCAACCTAGATCCAATCTAGCTATAATCTCCTTGGCCGTTCAGCTCGCATGCCCGACGTATTGAGCGCGTGATTTGGCAAGCACATAGGAGAAATCCACCAGCAATCACGCCATGAGAAGACGTGGACTACAAGGCTGAGCGGGTAATTAGACCACAAGGCGATGCGATTCCGGCAACCGCAGGTTCAAGGCTTTGGCTGGCCAAGATTTCGAGAAAAAACAAGTGAAGACATGGTTTGCTTGGTCTGACAGCCGACAGATTGCAAGCTTGAAGGAAAAAAAGGCAATCTAGAGTGCCAATTACTACTCCATACGGGATCAAGTCCCAAGAAAAAAAAACGCTCAAGCTCTTCACAAATTCAAGAACTGATCAAGCTTCTTTACCCATGACATCTGCTAGCACTCTCCACCATCGAAAAAAGGTTCGACTGCTTTGCCGTACACAGTCGCCACACTCGGGAACTTGCTTCCCGGGAACTCAACACCCTCGGGTGCTCACCTGTCGTGGATCCGCCGGATCGACTGCGTCCTCTTCATCGACTATGACGGACACATCGACTACTTCCGGCTAGGTGCCGCGCGACTACAGATTGCATCTGAGGCAGGAGTTGCGTCCACATTGGCTTCGCTGCACCCACTAAAAATCTAAGTTTCCTTTTTTCCTCCAAGATCCAATTATTTATTTACTTTCGCCAGATCCGAATACTCCGCGGCTGTGCCATTACATTATTACAGCAAATTCACTCAAACACTGGGGGCTACGCCATTACTTCGTTACCACAAATATACTCGGTTACTTGGTGAATTTCTTTTCTTCGGCTCTGGATATATCTTCTCCGGCTCAGTAAAATTATTTTCTTCGGCTCAGTGGAATTATTTTTCGACTTAGTGGCTTTATCTTCGTCGGCTCAGTGGAGTTAATTTCTTCGGATTACTGGATTGGTTTTCTTTGGTTAATAATTGGTTCACTTATACAATATTACCCGATGCGTTTTCGGGTCAATGGATTCATCTATGGTTATTACTGGAACTATTTTCTTCGGGTCAATGGATTCATCCTCTATGATATCAGCGGATTCATCTTCTATGGTTATTACTGGATTCTTCGGGTCAATGGATTCATCCTCTATGATATCGGCGGATTCATCTTCAATATATGATTCATATTTGATGGTGTAATCTTTAATATGGATTCATCTAAAGTACTTCATCTCGGATTCATCTTCAGTATTTCATCCTTAATGGCCTTCTTTCGGTGTCACGGATTGCTCGCGGGCTCGGCTATCTCTTCATCAACAATTTGGTGGCATCCACTTTCGCTATTTGGTGGTATCTACTTCGGCTCGACTTTTTCGCTGCACTCGAAGACTACATCGCGCATTGACTCCGTCGTGCTCAATAAGCTAAGTGTTCCTTTATTTCACATAAAGTTGATTATCATTTACTTTCGCCGTACCCGACGCACGGGGGCTGCGCGGCATATATTCACTTTACATATCATCGAATCCGAGCATCTGACACCGCATGCAAAAAGAGAGTCAAGGAAAAGATAGAAAAAGTTTGTTTATTTGTGCAGGAGAAAGCAAATTTCAAAGTATATAAGTTCTTGAGCCTATGTCCGGATGCGCGCACCCGACCATAGCCTCGGGGGCTACTCCCATCGGGAGCGCTAGCCACGCACCCGACGAAATTTTCCTCAAGGAGGACCCGAAGAATTGTCCTCAAGGAGGACCCGAAGAATTGTCCTCAACGAGGACCCAAAGAATTGTCCTCAAGAGGACCCAAAGAAATTTTCTTCAAGGAGGAACTCGATGAAATCTTCTTCAGGGAGGACCCGACGAAATTTTCTTCATGGAGGACCCGACGAAATCTTCTTCAAGGAGGAACGCAAAAAAAAGGAAAAATCTTCGAGTCCATATACTCGTCATTTATTCCAATTGCATATTCGAGGAAAAACATACTTCAAGGAAGTTGATAAAGAAAGTTGAGCCTACACCCAAGTGCAAACACTCGGCTATAGCCTCGGGGGCTACTCCCATTGGGAGCGCTGGTCGCGCACCCGAAGAAATAAAATTCAATATCGCAAGGCAATATAGGAGCATCAAGATCCTATTCGACAAAAGATAGCAACCCGAATAAATGTTTTAACCCGAAGAATGGAGCATTCCATCAGCCGAACAAAAGGCACTCGACAATATATTCTCGGAGTGCGTCCGCCGCGGTAAAAACTCCGAATGCCGTGACTTGTAAAAGTGTCACGAAGGTAAGACCCCAGGATCCATCCTGCGTGGCGTGGCATCGCACACAGAATGAGCTCTACCACTTTATCCATATCAACATATGTGAATAAATAAACCCAGCGGACGCGCTGTGGATCCGATAATTTTGCTGGAATTCAGTTTTGGTAAGTCCTAAAGCGGCACGTTCTGAATTACGCCAGTATCCCGAATTCATGTCCGGGGACGCGAGTTTGAAGTAGGTTTATACGGATTGCCACAAGTGCATTAACTGGTACCCGAGCTTTCGGATGAACCTACCAATATCCCTGTGCAATATAGAAGTCGACAAAAATATAGTGTTTCCGTGCGCTCGAAATATATGAAAAACAAAGAAATGAAGTATGGAGATTTCATCCTATTATGCGACTCAAATAAATATAGCAAAGTTGTTTACCCAAAGCTTCGGCTTCATGAAGAAAAATGTATATCAAAATAAGACAAGATAGCAAAATAGTTTACTCGACCCTAGTTTTCGTGCTTTTGTCTTGCAGGTAAATATATAAAGGTTTGTAGACTCAACTCGACTCTGCGACTCGAGTGGCGCCTACTCCCATCGGGAGCGCTGAATTTTATTAAGTCATCTAACAGGAGTCGATAAAAAGAGGGGCTGCGCCCAGAAATATAGTCAAATTCTTTATCGAGTAGTACAACTTGAGTCTATGCCCAAGTGTAAGCACTTGCCCATAGACTCGGGGGCTACTCCCATCGGGAGCGCTTGCCGCGCACCCGATAGAAAAATAATTTCGAGACATCATCTACGACATGGACCTCGCCTTGTATTTCTTCGACTTCGGAGATGGTTATGCTTTGAGTCTTTACGCAAGTCTTCGACTTCTCTAGACACTCGGGGGGCTACTGACATGGGTATACCCTTCGAGTACCCATTATTAGTATACCTGGCTCGGCTCGGTCCAATATGGAGAAGGCCCAACAAGGCAACCCGGAGAAGTAGTTGACTAGGACTCTTGTAAAACCCTAGGCTGGTTGCATATATAAAACCAGCCAGGCACCCGAGAGGAGAAGGGACAACATAGCTCCGCCTATGGCGGCACCCTGTAAACAGACATATGATCATATACTGGATTGCTAGCAGCACGTAGGGATCCTCCACCGAGGGGACCCGAAGCTGGGTACGTCGTGTGCCTAATCTCGCTCCCGGAATCTCCATCGTCGCTCTCTCCCAAAACCCAAGTCTACAAAACATCGGCATTGCCGAGGTGATCCCTCGTCAACTGATGCCAACCGGGGCCATGTACTGTAAGACACAGAAGTGTCCCGGTCATGGCCCGGTCACAGACCCGGTTTGGACCGGCCGGGTAGGGCCTGTGGCCCGGTCTGACCGGCACCTAGACCGAACGGCCCCACGCCCGGTTGACTAGCCTCCTCGACTATGCTGAGCTGAAACTCACCCAACGGTTATTTTTCTCCCTAGACTATAAATAGGCCTTCTTCCACCTTGGGCTAGATAAGTTCTTCCACTCTCTCTCTTCCATTGTTGACTTTGAAGAACTTACCCTCTCTCTCTTGATTCCCCCCATGATTCTTGCTCATTCTTGAGGGATCTAAGAGAGGAGATCTAGATCTACAATCTCCACCAATACATTTCTCCTCTAAGTGAGGGAACCCCTTTGGATCTAGATCTTGGAGTCATTTGTTGATTTCCTCTTTGCTCTTCCTCTCTAATCTCATCCTAGCATTTGTTGCTTTGGTAGGATTTGAGTGTGAAGGATTTGAACACCTCTAGTGTTCTTGCTTTGCATCATTGCATAGTGTTGAGCTCTCCACCACGATTAGTTTGAGTGAGAGACCATGAGTTTGTTACTCTTGGAGGGTGACCTCCTAGTTGGCTTGGTTGGTGTCCCGGTGACCTCTTCGTGGAAGATTGTGAAGGGGTCCGGGCTTCTCCTTCGTGGAGCTTGTGAAGTGGTTGTGGAGCTTGCCATCTCCGTAGTGGAGGAAAAGCTAACCATAAGGAAATGGCCATTATCCTTCGTGGGTTTGGCTCGGAGAAGAAGGTGAGCCTTCGTGGCGTTGGGGAATCCTTCGTGGGACCCCCACCTCTCCAAACGTGACGTACCTTCTTGCAAAGGAAGGGAACACGGGAATACATCTTCGTCTCCGCGTGCCTCGGTTATTTCTATACCCGAGCTTACTTTCCTTGTGATAGCCGTCGAGCTTGAAGTGTCTATTATATCTTGCTATCACTTGTTGCTCATATATATCTTGTGCCTATCTTGCTTAGCTCTAGTTGTTGTTGTTGCACTTAGTTGAGCCTAGCATATTTAGGGTTTGTGCTTGTAGAATAAATATAGTTTAATTCCGCATTCTCACAAGCCAAATCCGTAAGCGTTTTTAAACGCCTATTCACCCCCCCCCCCCACCCCCCCCCCTCTAGGCGACATCTCGTCCTTTCACTCTCTGGCCAAGGCCCTCGAACACCGGAGGCGGCAAGATGAGATGTTCTATCGCCGGCGTGCGCGGCCCAAAGAGTGTGTCAAGCGCTCGCGCTTCAACGACGGCGCCGGCCCCTCCGGTGGCCAGTAGTAGGATGCGCGACTACGAGTAACACCAGCCGTGGTAGGCCGCGCGACGGCGAGTATGTACGGCCATTGTAATTTTAGGTTAACTCGACTAACCATCTCCGTAAAGATGGTCCTTTTGGCCAATCAATAGTAATGAAGGAATATTTTGCTTACCTAGCCACTGTCTAGCGGGTCCGGATGCAATCAATGTGGTCACTTTGCACGACCGCGCAGCGTCCACGGAGATGAAAACGTGCCGCATATTTGAGTCATGTTTGCATCGCTGCAAAGATGACTTAATTTCTTCGGCATTAGTAACGATGGCTAAGACAAATCACTCGGCAATGACAAAGGCACCGCAAAGTCGCGTTCTATAATACAAGCGCGGTTCAACTCACGCTGACGGCCACGTCAACCATAATGGACGATGAACAAGAAGTTCCATACCCATGAATCGAGCTCGCGCCAAAGCAATACAAGAAAAGATGAACTCACCCCTCTCTATGTTCGACACTCTCTTGAACGGTACGCTACTTGACTCTATTATGCTACGTGTTATTAGGTACAATCCTCAAGATCGATGGGTGCAACCATGAACCATGGAGAAGAAACAAGGACAAGAGATAGAAGCGTCCCTCAAATGTCGAAGACTCGAACGCCTACAACTCACAGATGGAGACGCTGAAGTCATAGACCCACCATGAAAAATGCCTTCAGTTCACCTGGCATGTTATGCAACCCCAGATTTCAGCCGGAATTCCAAGCAAATTTTAAGTTAGTCAGAATGAATCCGGAATTCCGAGTCTTTTTTAGGGAAGAAAGTTCACTTCCCAGCCTTGAATTATTTGGAAAGTTCATATTTCATCCTAAAAATTGTTTTTGTTTTAAACGGCCTTAAACTTCCAAAATTGTCCACTTTCATACTTTTTCGGTTGAGTTGAGGAAATCGCTAACGTGAAAAGAAAAAACAGTCAACCAACAAAATTGGTTTTGAACCAGATCAAGCACTACCTAGCTAAGATGTGGAACCCAACATACTAATGCAAAAAAATTGAAACTCAACTCTCTTGAAGTGTTGCGGCATGAAGGACAGTGCATGCCTCTCTGCCCTCGCACTATTGCACTGAGTTTTTCACCACCCGTGCTAGATATTTGCCTAGCTCAACCAGAATAAAAATTAAAAGTGAATAATTTTGAGATTCAAGGATTAAACTAAAAGTAAACATTCACTAGAGTTCAAGGACCAAAAGTGAACTTTATCCTTTTTACCTGACTCGATTATAGAGAGCTCCCGAATCAATGGGACTCAACTTGGACGAGTTCAGAGAATTCCGACTTCCTAGACCCTTCAAACTTCATCAAGGCCGCCTAGTACCCTGAGTGGACCAATGACTCAAGCTAGTTCAATATTACTAGGTGAACAGGCGAGCTTCGCCTCGCCGCCTGCATCCCATCCTATCACAGCATGGCCGGTATGGTACAATTGCAGATTCTTTTTTTCCGTGTAAGTTGCAGGCCTCCAAATCTGGTTGACCTTATACCGATTACACTTCACACAATAGGCAACATTTGCAGATTCATGTCCGCGTTCTACCTATGTTAGCCCTATAAAATTTGGAACCTATGCTAGCCCTATAAAATTTGGAAAAAACCCATCACCTAAGCACACGTTTTACGGTCCCCCAAATCTTTTCGGTTCTTGACTCGTCTCCCCAAAATCTATCCAAATCTTTTCGGTTCTAGATCATCTCCCCCAAATCTATCCATGGCTATCAACCAATGGCTTTCTCACTAATGGTGTCAATTATGAGAAGTGGCTTCGGATTGCCTTTTGTCCAGTTTTTAGATCAAAGTTGTACCGCATGTACGCAATAGATCAACATCTAAAGTTTCCCGAATTTTTTGACGGTGGCTCTTGATTGCTCATGTAACAGCAAGAACACCAATAAATTGATAAACTGTAATGTCTGATGCTATCTAGTGCAGGTCTGAGCATAACATTGGTGCGATAGCAAGCAATTTAATCATGCATCTATGCTAGAAAATCTTCCTCAAAAAAAAAAAATAGTTGCTAGAAAATCTTTAAATACATAATAAGTTCAATGTTCTGTAGCAGTTTAACAACCATCAAAACTGTCACAAATCAAGGCGAATTAATCTGGTATTCCATGAATTCTCATCCATTACATGGCTTTAGTACATCAAATTGTAAATCATTCTTCATATATAGTACCTTCACTTCTTGCTCCTTATATTTTGATCCTCCTCATTTGCCTCTTTCCATATCTTTATTATTTTGCATCTTCCAACCATATTAACATCATGGTATATGAACTTCAGTAGGAATATTTCAGCCAAATAAATGCCTCATATTCATCTTGCCTAGTATGCTTGGTAGCTGCAGAGACTATATGGTCCAGATGGTCTGCACACTGCATTTACAAATTAGTAATCTCATCAGCATTTGTCATGCAAGTATAACTAAATGGCTGTCAATACCCAAAATGAATGTTGGTTTAGTTGGATAATCGACTACTATAGTGCAATATGCTATTTGGTTCAGACAAGTTATACGTTTTAAAAGGCTGCCCACCTGAATTTAACTACAGGAAGTTAGCGGAGCTTCAGGGCAGCAAACAAAAGTTATAGAACATATCATGGCTTGTTCTATAGCTCGGGTGGAACTTGAATTTCAGATAACATAATCATCATCTAAGGCTACTAAGTTCATTTTGTGAAGTAAGTAGTAGTCAACTGAATAAATGAAAAGCATACCTAGTAATATTCTAGCAAGAAAACAATAAGCAACACGTGGATCTGCAAGTTGTTGATTGCTTTCATACAACCACACACACTGCTACTCGATTCACATTTCATACACCCTGAATATATGTATGTGTCACCTAAAACTTCTAGTATGCCTGATCACTAATGGTCGCACATCTCTGGTTGCTGCCACACGTCACTGAAACAGAGTATAAATGGATCATCCAGCAGTGTTTAATTGCCCCGGGACATAGGGGACAAAGCAGTTTAATATAGACCAGGAGTTCGCATGCACGGGGTGCCTGTGGGTAGACATTGAGATTACATCAGCCGATCGACATTGGAGGCTTGGAGCAGCGGCAAGCATCGCGTTCGCCAAGGTTTCAAAAGTCGCCGTCCGGTTCGCATGAACGTGGTTATGATACAGTTTGGTAGACAGGGGGTTTCTAAAACCCAAAGTTAGTGCTATGGTATGGGGAACCATCAGGTGTTCATAGTCTACAGCGATGCATGTATATAAGCAGGTGGATGCAAACTCTAAGGACAAAAAGACATAACTTCACAAAAATGGAAAAACTATACATGGGTCCTTTGTTAGGTCGATTGTACAGATAATGACTTATGATGAACACTGAATGTGATTACTGAGACAAATTCTCACAATATAATACGGTCAATAACTTGGAAGCGTTATGCTCTAGAGAGGAACCAACTCACCGACATTTGGTGGATGCATAAGCCCACCAATTGAACTTCTAGCAGCACATGTAAAGGTCCATATACCTGCATAGCAAGATGGCAACTCCTTTTTTTGGTCTCACAGAAAGTAAATGAAACCACAGAAAGTAAAAGAAACCTAACACAAAATAATAGAAGTCTGGACTATGCATGGGGTATAATAATGTTATTGACCATGAGAAGCACAACTCACACCTTTAGCTATCATATATATTGACATATGCTGGACTCTGGACGAGTGACAATGGCCTGGCCATGCCTCACCTGGGAGCAGGTTCAGACTCAACATTTACATGTAATACACGGGATTAGTTGACAATAACCTTGCCACTATTTTTCTTGCTTTATCCATCTCATTATTCTTTGAATTGGAAGTTTCATTGCTCTAAAGTTGTTTAAGCTTTCGAAAACGGTATAAATAAAACGGAAAATGTTTTCAATGTAAGCTTTACTCCGTAGCAATTAAGTTTTTCTCATATCTCTCCAAAAAGATGCGAGCAACATGGAAATATCTACCCAAATCGTTCCAAGTGAAACATTATTCTTTATTCTTAAGCACGTTATAATCCGATCTTCTATACCCTTGTTACTGGAGCAATGTCTTTCTTCCGAACAAATGAAATGAATAGTCTGCAATTTTTTTTTATAAGCAACAATTATTAAATCTTGTTCGACAGAAGTATTACTAAACTGACCAAACAAAGTTTTTTCCACATCCAGAGTTTATGTTGAGTACAGAGGATGACTGCGAGTACAGAATAATTTAATGAAGAAAAATACATGAAACTTAAGAAAAATCTTATTCTGTACCTGATGAATCAGATATGCTAAGTTAGTGCTTTTTTGCATTATTCATTATAATATATTTAGGGAGCAGATGTAGAATGACAAACAGGAATAATATAAGAACCTTTCAGATATATGAGGATATTGGGAATCCACCACATTAACGTTTCGAGTAAACCTATCTCCATCAGAGCTAATGAAGTGAAACCAAGATTCTGAAATTAAAAAGAGCGGACAGAATTTATTGCCTGAGATCACAGATGAGTAATACAAATTCTGCAGCCTACCACTGCCTGAGCTCATCAAACAGACCCATTATAACACCATTTGAACTCTGAAAATAAGGGGATTTGACCCCCCAAAAAAGTGTCAACTCATAGATGAGTAATATTGATTCTGCAGTAACTTATGAGGGGATAAGAATGAAAAGGAACAAAAATCATGGCAGACAAACCGCTGAAAACCAATGTAGTGTGCGGGCTGGTTCTTCACTGAGCTGCTCAACAGTCCCAGCTGCAACTACCTGCAGCATCGACATGACAGCTGGCACAGATGCCAGCTTCCACAACCATGCTGACCTAATAAAGTGCAATATGAATAGCTTGTTAATACCACAAAAATTTCAAAAGAATGGCATCCATTATCGGAACATATATATGTAGCTGAACCTGAAGAGTGAAGAGTGGTTTGGTCTACAGGTTCTGAATATGTCTTCTACCAATACATATTAGCCTGTTTCTATATGTAGATGGGTGACTGCAACATTAATGAAAATGCATAAAAGGATGGCTAGTTCTACATGAACAAACAAATCCACGAGCTCCAAGCCCTTTAAATTTCTCAGTTCTCCCCAGTGAATCAGACATTTTTTTTCTTACCGAGATATCAGGTAGATAAGATTACTCAAGAACCTAAAAAATGATAACTAGCAAAGCTAAAGTGCATAACACATCATTGCGTATTGTGAAGAAACCGTCTGCTCAATTTCTAGCGGCGCGACAATGACTTAAACAGGAAGTGTACCATCACCTAGACATGGATCAACACATTACACATTCAAGTTTGCTCATTTTACAAGGTACAATCTTCTACAGATAGAAATCAGTGATATCATAAGTTCAAACATATATGGCAAAGCTAAACAACAACAACCATACCATCAGCAGCGCACAACCAAAATAGCTCAGCTGATAAGCCTACAAAACACCACATGAACAGCAAAACATGCAAAGCGCTCAACCAAAACCAACGCGCTGACAACAGACCTGCAGAAAAGAAACATCAATATCAGCACAACCCAATCAAACAGACGCAACACCATCAGGCAAGACCGGAATAGAAACAACAACCCACTAACCATACACCAGCTAAGAATTAATTGGAGAATGACTACCGGAAGGGGGAAAAAACTGTACGTAACCCAATTGAAAGATTTATGCAAAAAGAAAACATTCCATATGAATGTAAAAGATGACGAATCTGTGCAGAAATTACAGCCTTTGATAGATGTTTAGGAGGAATGATCGTTGTGGGATGTAAAAAACTGTACGTAACCCAAAAATATAACCAAACTTTGGATCAGAGCTTCATTTGTAAGCCAGATCCGATCAGAGCCTGCACCGTACTAGGAGGACCGCCCCGAAGCTTCCACGCAGTCGCTCGCCGCCGACGAGGCTGATTTATTGAGGAGATCGACAAGGGTTGAGAGAAAGTGGACTCGGATGAAGAGAGAAGAGAGGTTTGAGACTCAAACCGAGTAAAAGCGGGGCTGGCCCAACGCACCGTCCAATCGCTAAGAGCACAGGGATTGCAATTGCAACAGCCTTAGTTAATTTAGTTAATTTGTGGCAACTAACTGCTCATGGCTCTGGCACGATATTTGGCCCAATGAATATAATTTTGCAATATAATTGGATGTGAAATGAAGATTAATGTTTGCCTTTCAAAGTTATCTGTGCCAATGAGAAATTGTTTGCTCTTTTATTTTTCAAATAAATAAACAGACAAAAATGAGTTACATCACCAATTTGAAGAAAACAAAAATTATGACTCGGCCCACCATTGGAACCTTACAGTAATTCTTAGACATCCAGCCAGACCATGTACAAACTGTCCTTACAAATGCTCATATAAGCCAAGGGGGAAAAAAAGTAGTGGCCCAAGAAGCATGTGTCCTCAGTAGAAGGAACTTTTAGTTTCACTGCGTGCACAACGGAGACACCCATAATGGACCACCAAGAGAAGACTTCGGTGACAGATTGCCCAAGCCTCATCACCAGCTTCGCCCCTCGCAACAGCAAAAAATGATGCGAGCCCAATACTGGCTTGCCTCAAAGCGACATGTTTAAGGCTCCAAAACTCATTACCTGTGACCTCCAACTCACAGGATACTGACCCGCCGCTTCTGGCAATGCTACAGAACGCAAACCACAATCATGACTCGTCACTGTGCATTTCCCTTCTCCAGTTTCTCTTTCTCGATCTCAACTCTTCTTTCTTCAGCATGTTGAGCTATGCCATTAGCAAGCGCCTGGTATCCGAAATCAAGAGTTTGCATGAGGTTCTGGAACCTGGATGGATCAGATGCTTGCAAACCTGTTGCAACGTGAGGATATTCAGCCGACATTTCTAGGTACAAAAAGGAGCACTTTACAGCAAGATGTCAACTCTACCTTTGACACTGTCAACAAATAAAATGAACGGATCCACCTCATCAATAGGCGATTGCAGCTCCTCGTCATCACTGAAATCATCATCTGACTCATCATCTGACTCAGCTGCCTGGAAACCTTTTGCCTGCATCATCAGCAAGATTTGAAAATCTCAGAATTTGACCAGACAATATATCAAGAAAATATTACGATCTGACACTTGTTTGTAAACCACCAATCTGAAAAGGAAAAGGAATATTCACATAAATGATACTAAGAAATTAAAGAATGATTTTGAGAGCCCAGTCAATCATGGCATTGAAAACCACATGACCAGGGCGGTAACTCAGTTCAACAATTGAGCTGACCAACTTGCGTAAGTTGGTCATGTAGACTGTGGGAGAGCCTTTCCAGCATATCCCACATCTCGAGTCCCCACAGTATTTTCGTTAAAAGGGAGTGCAAACGATCAACTGCCAGTTTAGCATATATAAGCAGATGGTTTGACTAGACGAAAAGTCATGCACAAAGCTTGACACCCAGTCAATGATTCCAGCTTTTTCACATCTAATTGCCAGTCTGGTCAAGTATTTTTAACTATACATGCCAAGCGGGCATTTTAGTAATCAAAGATTGTGCAGCAGACCTCTGTAGCTAGTTTCTGAAGATGAAGACTGTTTATATCATCACCATCTTCATCATCAACACCCATCTCCTTATCAGATTCAACTTCTTCATCGTCATTGTCATCTTCATCAGCATCAAAGCCATCCATATCGTCACCAGCATCATCATTTTGCTTCTTTGATTCTGCTTATGAAAAAATATCAAAAATCACAAAAATAATCCAGGGAAGTTGAAGCCTACACATATTATGTGTAAGCCCGTTACAACCTAGAAGGACATCCTCCAAATATCTACAACAGTCAATTCTGAAGTACTCAAGAACAATATCCCAAGGCAATCACCCAGATAAACAAGATGCACTAAAACAGACGCTAACTCCACCTGCAACTTGATCCTTGTAAGAAGCAAGCAGCTCAAGTGTTGCCTTGAAAATGCGATCTAGAACTTCTGCTGGAATATGATCTACTGGAAGGCCGATAAGTGAAGTCAGCCCAAGGCAGCAAACCTTCTTATCATGCTCCCTGCAAATACACGAATACAACAGTATCAGTTTACCCAAGAGCAGCAAGTAAGAAATAATACCTTAAAAATTAGGGGGAAATCATACCTTCTGAAATTTGCTCGAATACCACTCTTCTTTACTTCTTTTAACATACCAAACCAAAGGTTAAATATTTCTGTTGCAACTCCAAGTTTATGTAAAATTGCAAGTGCCAATGAAGGGTTATAGTAGAGCGCATTAGCAATCTGCAAGTAGCACATGAAGGTTCTTAGGCACACGTGTAACACAAATAGAGCACATAAGGTTCAGCCCTAGGTGAGTAAAATCCTATCTTGCATGAAAGCGGCGATTTTGAACCCAGGCAATATGTAGCTCGTATTTCCAAAAAAAATCAAATACAGCATTTGTAAGAAAAAAAAATTCTACGGATATATATAGATGTGTTCTACATATCCGCAAAAGATCTTTAAAGAGCATTTATGTGTACATGCATTTTTTCGGAATTTTTTGAGGTCTCAAAATGATACTATTTAATGTTGGAAGTATAGAGCTACCTGTAGCCCTAGTTCCAAATTAATTTTTCAGAACATAAATGCAAAAATAAATGATATCTCAGGACAGAACACAAAAAACAGAGTAAGGTCCCTAGCCTATGATGAATATTGGTAAGGAGATGATATATATATTGGAACTTTCGTTACTAATAGAACAGCAACAAGAATTACATTGGTTGCTGTGATACATAGATGTGAAGTGACTCACAAGTATGTCTACAGAAAAATTGTGTCCCTCGTGCTTTTTTCTTCAAGAGTAAGTTTAGCTGAGTACGGCAATAGTTGCTCATTAAAGTTAAAGGTTTGTCGTAAGTCAGAATATTTTAAGTTTGACCAAGTTTGCACAAAAATATATCAACTGCAACACCAATTTAGTTTTATGAGATTCATCATACAATATATTCCGTACTATATAGATTTGATGTTGTACAGAATATATTGTACTATGACTTTGATTATAGTTGACCAAACTTAACCTCAATTGTTTTGGAACGGAGGGAGGATTACTGAACCATGATACGGACAAATCTTTAAGAAATCACACGACAGTCCAGCAGTCCAGTCACACCTTTAAAATTCTAAGAAGACAACAATGCTAAGGAACCGGTTGGCATTGCCAATAACACTTAACCCAACTGCTATACAAAAACAAGTTGTACAGTTAAGGTTAAGGTTAAGAAAACCAACTTAATAACATTGCTAATAATAAATGACAGCAATAATCAATTCAGAAGGTCCAATAATAAATAATGACAACTTTAAGGCATTGATAAGTTAAGTCAAGGCTTTGACCAGCAATAAACTACTTACAATTGTGAATTTGTATCACATGACTAAACTAACTGAGTAATTGCTGGTCAAAGCCTTGTCTTAACCAATCAAAATGTTACATCTTGCAACAGGGGGAACGTGTTCACAAAGCACCTTACCACTTGTAAGAGGAGACATTTCAAATATGGTTTCTCTGCTCGACGCAACCGATCAATTGTGAGCCTGAGGTAAGGCTCAACCCATATATCTACATGGCCTTTGCAGTTCTGAAAAAGCACTTCTATCAGCTTGGGAGCAGGCTCAATATCAGAATCTTCCATGTTTGGCTCCATCATAATCTACAAGTATTGACAATCATAATTAAAAGATAGTACCAATGCACCTGCATATTCACTTCACAGTCAGCTTTTAGCCACTCACAGATGATAGTGCATTCCACAAGCTTTGCTGGTAATCAGGGTCTTTGCATGCAAGAAAGTGAACACTGCCTCGTGAAATGTAGTTGTCCAATGGAACAAGAATATCTGTTGGCAAAGATCAAAAACAATGAGTCTACTGAAGTGCTGCAAAGAATTTCTCCTGTACGTAAATGAACTGGTTTTTTTAAGGTTTTGATTTGCAGATTGTGGAACCTTTAAACAACTTGAAAGTATACAAGAAATATACTGAACGGTGGAACATACTTTTGGCTCAGAGAAGTGAAATAAACTTCAACCAAGACTTTTTACATATTATTGGGAATCAGTATGAAAGCACATGCAAGGGCCCACCTTAACAGACCGCAATGTGAATTTTCAACCCTGGTATATAGGGTATGAACAAATAACATTGGTAGGAAAGATGTAACTAAGTGTGGAAGCGCAAAAGAATGTTGCAATCATAGATCTGTGGTTTTCCTCAATAAAACTTGGCAAGTTGGCTGGAGAGAGCGCAATTAATGCAGTTGCTAAGCCAGTCGATGTGATGCTAAAATGTGGGCCATGGGCCAACAACTCGGCGAGACGATAGGACAGCACAACGCAATTGTTCGTAGTTGCCCAGTAGATGTTTCCCTCCGGCAATTGGGTTAGTAACAAGAGAAGAAAGAAAAGAGCTACTCCCTCCGGCCCAAATAAATTGGCACATCCATATACTATGTCCAGTACAAGTGTACTCCTGAGCTGCGCTCATTAATCTGGGCCGGAGGGAGTACAAAACAACAGAGCAACAGAGCAAAACATAAATGGTACAAACAGATAGGTCTTGCACACCAAGATTTTGGGGCCACTGAAACCAAGGGTGAGTTTGGTTGCTCGCATGGGTTTTTCCCCTTTTTCGGGCTTTTGGCCTGCCAGATCCTGCATTCCTGCTTGAGTGGAAACTAAGAGCATCTCCAGTCGCGGCCCCCAAACCGTCCCCCAAATGGGGGGGCATATGCTGTGAACTAGCCACAGCAGGTGTACTAATGAACTAGGCAACCTCCTGCTCGTCCGATTCTGTACCAAGCGTCTTGATTAACACGGAAGTATCAGCCCTGTCAGTTTTGCGAAAAAGCCCATGGATTACCCTGCTTCTCAACGTATCCTGGCACCTTTCGGGAAAGAAAAAAACCCGTCCTTGTCTCCTCTCCAGGCAGATCCGTTCCTGTTATTGGCGCTGTCTCCAACCCCTGTTAATCTCGATTCTTGATACCTGATGGAAGCGGATCTGCTCCATGTCTCTGGACAAAAGCACACATACACGAGGTTATGTACCAGATCATGTTCCGAATGAAATTGTGTTCAGATAGCCTCCACATCAGGAAAAATGCTGGGCTAATTTGTAGCTAATCAATTTCGTACATGGTACAGAGTACTTTCGTGGACTTGTAGGAACAGACCCAACAGCTGACGGCGGCGGGCAGCTACTGCCTTCCATTAACTCGGTCCTCGATTGTCGCCGAAATGCAATCGTATGCAGATCTGAACATTCCACAAGCTTAGCCGATGATTGATGGCAGTATGGCACGGGGACAACCACCTGCCATGGCGCCACTAACGATGGCGTGGCCCAAATCTGTAGGGATCTGGGTTGGGATGTTGGGCCGCGGCGGCGCGGCCGCCATTGGGGACGGGGGCGGTGGAGCTTGTTAGAACTGGGGTGGCTATCTCTCGCAAGGAACAGGAGACGGACAGTGAGAGTGCGTGATCTACTGTGGTTTTCCAAAAATTTACAACAAAATAAGGACCTTCGTGTAACATTTACACATGGGTGATAGCTGCCAATCCGGAAACTGCAAATTTTACATCTGACGGTCCAGGTTGCTTAGTCCATTAGTACACCTGTTGGGGCTAGTTCACAGCATATGCCCCCCCCCCCCCCCCCCCCCAAATGGCGCCGGATTGAGCGTTTGGGGGACGTGTTTTGTTCGTGCCGCGTTTGGGGGACGTCGCTCCCCAGTTGCGTCCCCCAAACAAAATTTCAGAACTTTTAAACTTGAGCGTGATTCAATTAAATTCATCCAAACTTGGCATATATTACATAGATTCGAACAAGCCAACCAACAACCAAGCCTTTCAGTCCCAAACAAGTTGGGGTAGGCTAGAGTTGAAACCCATAAGATCTCGAAGCCAAGTCATGGTTCCGGAACGTGGATAGCTAACTTCCACACACCCCTATCCATGGCTAAATCTTTGTGGATAGCTAATTTCCACGCACCCCTATCCATGGCTAAATCTTTGTCGATATTCCAAACCTTCAGGTCTCTCTTAACGGACTCCTCCCATGTCAAGTTTGGTCTACCACGACCCTTCTTAACATTCTCATCACGCTTTATCCATCCGCTATGCACCGGAGGCCTCCGTTGGATATGTCCAAACCATCTAAGACGATGTTGGACCAGCTTCTCTTCAATCGGTGCTACCCCAACTAAACCTAATCTAGAAGTACTTGCGGCGGCCAGAGGCATCGTAGTACTGGTGGAAGTTGTACATGTCGTCGGTGACGACCTCCTGCTTGACGCGCTTGTCGGGCTCGTCGACGGGCTCGTCCTTCACCAGGCCGCTTGGTCCTGCCTCGCCATCGTCGGTGAGGTCCACGAGCGGCTTGCCGTAGTCGCGGATGGACATGGCGATCGCCGTGTCGAGGTCGCCCCTCCAGGCGTCCTTGTCATTCAGCGAGGCCAAGTACGTCGCTCGTAGCCCTAGGCAGTCCTCGGTGTCGTCGCTACTAGCGATGAGCCGCTGCTGCCGCTTGTACTCCGCCAGCAGCTGCGCCTTCGACGCTTCCTCCGGTTCCTCCTTCACCTCCGGCTTCGGGATGAGGAGGGCGCCACCGCGCCTCTCTTGCTGCCGCCGGCTGCCGTTGCCGCCGCGCCTCGGAATGACGTCGCCGGCTCCTCCGTCACCACGCGATTGGGGACGGTGTAGGGCGCCGAGCGGTATGACGAGGACGGCGTCGATCGGTCCTGAGGAGGAAGAGTTGGAGGAGGACGAGTACGTCCTCCTCGGCTGCCATTGCGCTGCGGGAGACGGTGGCGGTGAGGACGGCGCCTCCAACCTTGGAGCGCCGTTGCGGATGCCGTGGATGACTCTCTGCAGGGTGCGCCCCGGAACGCCCCAGAACAGGGCGCGCCCGTCCCTGTTCCAGCTATTCGGCCCACCGACGAGGCCGGTGGTGTTGCGCATCTCCATGCCGTACTTGGCCTGGAAGTAGGTGCCCCACCAGGCGTCGTTGTTTTTGGCCGCCCAGGTCGGATCGGCCCGCTCCTCGGCGTTGAGTTCAGCCCGCTGAGCCTTGATGGCGTCCTTCCAGCGCTCCGCGGCGGCGGGACACCAATGCCGTTCACGGCCATCTTCCAGCCGCCGCTGCTTGGCAGGCGCATGTCCGGCGGGACGGGATATCCCGCGTGGTACAGCGCCCACGCCTCCTTCACGGTGAGGCTGCCGCGGCGATCTTGCGTGAGGACGACGACATTGCTTGGAACGGCGAGGAGAAGATCTTGGGGCGGCGAGGAGAAGATTTGGGAGCGGCGAGAGATTGGGACGAACCGCAGGGCCTCTTAATGTACAGTGGCGGCAGCAGGTGGTTGCACGCAATAACGCCGGCACGGACGTTCCACGCGGCCATGCACGACGAGACGCGTCCCTGCATCTCCTGGGAAAACTGGGACGCCATTAATGTCGCTTGACCAAAGGTAGGGCGACGGGGTTTTAGGCTTACGAGCCGCTGACGCATCGGGCCCGCGTCTCTTCGCCTCGCTTTTCGTTGTGTCCGGCGTGCCCGGAGCGTCCCATGTGGGCTGGGGACAGGCTCGATGCGCCGGACACCGTATCGGGCCGCACCGGACAAAAAACGGCTTTGGGGTACGCGGCTGGGAACGTTTTTTTTGTCCGGCGCGCCCTAAATCGCTTTGGGCGACGGTTTGGGGACGCGACTGGAGATGCTCTAAGCCTGGACCTGTTTCAGCATTTCATTTGATTGCCCACTAGTGTTTTGGTGCAGTTTCGGCCCATTTGTTTGACCGCGTAAGTGGTTTAATTTGGTGCTAGAGGGAAACTAAGGTGATTGGCTATGCGCAAATCTTTGTTCTGGTTACCTACTTCAAATGTGCTAGAGGGAAACACCCCTGATCAAAAACAACTATCAAGATGCCCCTGGGGTTGAAGCCCTAATCAAAAGCCTCCACATTAGTTCATAAGTCCCTCCGTCCTATAAAGGATGTCTTGGATTTGTCTAAATTTGGATGTATCTATATACTAAATATTTTCCAGATACATCCAAATTTAGACAAAGTTAAGACATCTTGTATGGGATGGAGGGAATGCTACATATAGACGAAGACAGATAAACATCGGAATGGTCAGGGCAGGTGTACATCCTGGCGGTAGAGTTGTCTTGTAGATCTTCATCTTCAGGACGAAGGCTTGACTCTTGAACACCACCATGTCGTTGTACTGGAGATCGTACTTGTGGACGATCCCTGGCCAGTTCCTCCCCAGCACCATCTGGCCACCATGATAGGTGACCTGCACCCACTCGTCGCAGCTGCATTAGCAACAGCGAGGAATGAGGGCTCTCGGGATGTGCCCGAGCTTGGGCTGACAGCCATGGGTCTGCGATGGCAAAGCCGCTGCATGTACCCTGCCCAGCACCACTGGCTTCAGCGCCTTCATTCAATGATTCAAGGCTAGCTGGTCCTGGTACCTAGGTGGACGATGCCAGCCCCTCCCCACCGTATCAAGACGTTAAGTTGATCATGCCAATGCACAACTAGATCATGCCAGCGCAATGTACAAGTGGATCATGCCAGCGCAATGTACAAGTAGATCATGCCAGCGCATTTACAAGTAGAGCATGCCAGTGCAATGTACAAGTAGAGCATGCCAATGAACAAATGCAGTACAAGTACTAGAACAAAAAAAAATGCAATGCACAAGTAGAGCATGCCAGCGCAATGTACAAGTAGAGCATGCCAATGCAGTACTAGAACAAATGTAGTACAAGAATAATGCAAAGATAGTGCATTGTAAAAGGATTTCACAAGTACAACTAGTATAGAACATGCACAGATCATGCACAATTAGTGCATTTCCCAGTTTGTGCAGTGCACAAATCGGACATGCATAGAGTGGCAATGCCAAATCCACAATGTCCAGATGAACTCGAATCTAGACGAATCTACATCAAATCTACACGCACCTGCACCAAACTAGTAATGTGAACTCCAGCCGAGATGCAAAATCAACCGCTGATAACCGCCCTAAAAAAACTACCTGCCAAATTGTGCTCGTTGTCGGTCGCCAGCTTGTCAAGCTGGTTAGCCGCCCAAAGTTATTGCACCAACTTCTAGCGGACGGAGAGGGGCCGCCGCAGCAGAGGTGGAGGAACGCCGGGCATGGAGGTCAACGCCGAAAGGGGCAAGCAAGTGGGGGTTTCAGCGGTGAGGGGAGTGGAGTGAGGAGTTAAGGGGAAACGTCCCATCTCCCGCACTTCACACACGTGGTTATTCTCACGCGTGTAGAGGAGCGGCATGTTGCGCCCGCTGGAGCCTAGCCTTCCAGAAACGCCCGAATCAGGCGTGCCTCACGGGCCAACTTTTGGGCTGCTTTAATACTTGTGCGACGCAGATATTCCATGCAACCCAACTAACTAAACTGCCGATTTCCGGCCCGCTGGATGCGAGAAACGGGCATGCGAGCAACCAAACTGGTCCCAAGTATCAATCCATCACTAAGCTAACTAAGTCTGGTTTGGTCAGTGGACATACCATGACTCACCTTGTCGAAGTTTAGGAACCTAAATATGCGGTCAGTTGATTCAGGGACGCAAGTGACAAACCCAACTAGCCAAGCAAGTAAGAGCCAAATTGCATGTACAAAACATAGGCTCTAGCAAAACAAACTTTAGTTCAGGAACCATGTTCACACATCAAACAAGGGTAAACCCCAATGTGCCCTTGCCATCAACCATATGAAACAGGGAAAATACTCCATATAATATAAAGGTGCGTTAGCTACTAGAGTACATTTATGAATCTAAGAACAAAAAAAGATAGGGAAAATTTGCTAGGAGACACCGTCATTTTCCGGTCTTTGCCGAAACAAACCACCCAAATTTGTCTTTGCCCAGTACCACTACAATTTGGTGACACATTTGTAAAAACACATGGTATAACCCAAAAAAGAAAGTTTGATTTTCTTTTCTTACAATGACGATACCGTCCGGTTTTGAACAGTTTTATTGTGTGATTAAAATCTTGGCCTCTAGTAGTCTGTATGTATCTTGAACCTTTTTCTTCCCTGCGAAGCAAAGTTATAAATAGCGCGCTATCTCTTCGCTACAGCGTCCCTATATTGGATTCACAACACTCCCGCTAAAGATAAGCACTTTTAGCGCTAAATAGAATCTCTGCTGATAGCTCGCTAAATCACGCTAAAACGCTAAATGGGCTAAAGGTAGCGCTATTTATCCGCTAAGCCAAAATATTTTAACATTTAAATTTAGAAGTTAGATCTACTTATGTAATATGCATTTATGCACTACTTTTATCATTGTAATCATCATGATGTTTTAGTACAAGTTTGTATTGTTGAATTTCATGTCATATTTATTGATCATATGAATGTTTGATGCCTACTTTTTCTAGGAGTTTTCTTGTTTTGCAAAAAAACGCTAAATGACTTCGATCTGCTATAGTTTAGCTAGAGCTTCCTTAGCGCCTAGAAATTATCACCGCTAAGAAGCACCCGCTATTTTAAACTTTGCTGGGAAGGAATCTGGGCAATTAGTTTACATATAATTGGGAAAAATCTGGGCAGAAGCTTACCCTTCAGGCACCCAGGCCAGGAAGCCATCCGTGGCCGCCAGCAGATCTTGGTCGAGCACGAGGGTGTGGGTGTGGGTGAGTACGGCCAAGGGTGTCGGTGAGAGCAGCCGAGATTGCCAGTGAAGGGCACGGATCCCTCCTGGGAAGCGCGGCACCTTGTGTCCCTGCGGCCAATCGCCAATGTTGCAGACACAAGGTGGGGATGACGCAGGGAGAGAAAGCTCATTGGGGACAAGGTAGGCGGGCTCACCGCTAGTGAGAAGCGGGATGGCAGCTGGCGACTGGATATGGAGATCAATTTTGATGGTAGAGATGTTCTAGTCCAGGGATAATCCGACGCATAGGAGACGCATAGGAGACGGGAGCAAGACGAATATATGGACCGACAATTGGCTGCCTCGAGATAACTTAATGAAGCCAATTGTGGTGCTCAAAACTAATCCACCGTCAATGTTTAGTGAGTTGATAGATGCAACTTCGGCATATTTTCAGCAAGGTCGGCATATCGCATGTTAGCCAATACAAAATTCAATAGGCAAAATTACTTTGAAGGCAATGCTGGTCGTCGAATTGTGAGGCAGAATCGAAGGGGTGGTCCTCACTTTGGAAAACGTCAGTGCCCTCAAAGATCAGAGTTTTCTTGTGGAGGTTAGCTCAACACTCCCTTCCAACAGCTGACTTGCTAGAACACCGGCATATGTCAGTCACGAGCAGATGTTCTCTATGTGGTGATGTTGATTCATGGAGGCACTCGTTACTAGAGTGTAATATGGCAAAAAGTGTCTGGGCACTCTCGGATGAACTGATGATAGAGCACATGATGGCTGTTGGGGAACCGAATGCGAAAAATTGGCTGTTCAACTTGCTTGAGTCATTACCGCAAGATCAATTTACTCGGATGACAGTAACTTTGTGGGCTATTTGGACTGCACGGAGGAAGGCAATCCACGAGGATATATTCCAAAGTCCATTATCTACCCATGGATTATCAACTCCTACATGGGAGAACTACGATCCCTAGCACAACCACAACATAACCCCAATACTCAGGCTTCAACAGTACGTGCTAAAGCGCAGTGGATCCCGCCTCCCAAAGATATAGTGAAGTTTAATGTGGATGCTTCGGTGTCCAAAACTGAAGCCCGCGGAGTTGCAGCTGCGTTTTGCCGAGATGTACACGGGAATTACCTAGGGGCATCAGCTGTTGTTTTTCGGGGTATAACAGATCCGGTGATCTTGGAGGCTCTTGCATGCCGTGAAGCACAAGCTTTGGCAGATGACCTTAATTGTTCAAAGTTTTTCGTTGCATCAGACTGTAAGATGGTTGTCTCAGATATCCAAGAGGGGAGCATGAGGAAGCATGGATCCATTATCTCTGAAATCAAGAACAGGTCGCTTCAGTTCCAGGAGTGTAATTTCTCGTATGAAAGTAGGGTCTCAAATTTTGAAGCCCACAACCTAGCTAGAACTATGCTATCGCATGGAGTAGGCCGCCACATTTGGCTTGGTGTTCCTTCCATGTAAACATTTTAAATGATCAATAAAGTTCTAGCAGGTTGTCTCAGAAAAAAAAACCTGGCGACTGGCGTAGTGGAGGACGGCGACACCTGCTACGACTCGTCGTTGATGGATGCGGGTCCTTCGTCGCTATGGTGTACTGGCGTATGGGGAAAAAACTAGTGGTTGTTTTGTTTTCTTATAATTAGAGCTAAACCAGTGATTCTAGGCACATATGCCAAGGGTGGGGTAATTTCACGATTAAAAGTGGTAAAACTTTCCACTTTCGGTATGTGGTGTCTTTTAGCAAATATACCCCAAAATTATAATGCTACTGGGCAAAGACATGTTTCGACGGTGTGTTTTAGCGAAGACCGGAAAATAACGGTGTCCTGTAGCAAATTTTCACAAAAAAAATATTTCTTCAACAAATGTAAACCAATGCATGTAACTTTTTCATGTGGCAAACATATGCAGCAGCTGCGGAAGAACATTTTGGTCACAAAAAGATAATGAGTAAACACACACGGCAGTGATGCAAAAGCACGTACCGAATGCATCTGAAAATCTAGATGAATGGGTTCTTCTAAACGGTAACAATAACTATTAAATGTATATTTGTACTAAAGGTAACATACTCTCAAAGAAATCTATTGCCCAGTCATTAAGTGCTTCCATCATCAAGGGCCACAAGCTCCACATGTCCAACGAAATCATTGGTGAAAAAAATGTCATATAGGAGACTATTTCCAGAACTTCTTCATAAACATCTGCGAAGAAATAGGGGCTAGTAAGTGTACAAAAAAATGTATCATATGAAATAATTATTCCGAAAAAAATGTCAGCATAAGCACGCATGACCATGTAACTCTGGTGAACACATTATCTTAGTTCAAATGCCTAGACAAGCCAAGTAGCCAAATCTGGGTACAACTAGTTTACTCGTTGCAAATTTACATAAATGTATATCATTCTCAATATAGCTATCATAAAATACATGTGCCCCCTTCCAGAACTGTCAAGATAGTTGCACTCCGATATATGATCTTTTAAGTTTTTGGATAGAAAATTTCACAAGCTGATTACTTATTTCCAGGAAGGCAATGGTGTGGACTGGTTGTTCAACTAACAGTAAACTTTTACAATGGAATATGGCAACAGAGTATGTAGATATGTCACAGATAGTTGCACTCCGATACATGAGCTTTTAAGTTTTTGGATAGAAAATTTCACATGCTGATTACTTATTTCCTGGAAGGCAATGGTGGGCTGGTTGTTTGACTTAACAGTAAACTTTTACAATGGAATATGGCAACAGACGATGCACCATAGGAGGACAGGCTGCAAGGGAAAAGAAGCCTCAGGGTACGACAGCCACATCTTTGATGTTAAGCAAGGCAGTGACATCCTGGCCAAAGGTTGAAAATGATTGATGTACTACTCATAGTCTCGTACTAACAAGATGCACCTTCTTTTCCAGAAAAGCTCCTCTCCAAATGGACTTTCGGTTAAACATGCTTGGCCGGAGAAATATTGGGATGTGTGACCTCCTCGGAAGACTCCTAGGGTGAACAGAAGTGAGGACAAGGTGTGCTGGAAGACTTGTGCCGGTCTATGGGGCCAGTCTAGAGATCATAGAGGGGAGCCAGGAGTAACTACCGCCGGCTCAGGAGTGGCTGGGGTATCTTACTGATGTCTTTATTTATCTTGGGGATTTCCTTTTAGTTAATTTTTGCCTTCGTATCTAAATTAGTTATTGGTTTGTTGGAATATGGTTCCAATGCCTGTACAGACAAGGGCTTGGCAATTTATTTTCAGTTCTCTATCCGCCATAGCACCAGCGGCACCGCGGAACCAAGCATAGGCCTCCAACCGAACATAGTTACAGTTCACGTCCACGCTCCAGGGTTCAGGCTAGTTCTCTGTTAATATTGATCAAAAGAACTAATTTAATTGATCCTCAATTACAGTGATTAGCGTCCCTTAAAAAATATATGCACCACAACAATGTTTTGCCACCAAAATTATCCACTAGAAAGTCTAGAAAAGGCATTTTCTGTTTATGCCAGAAACTTTTGCTATTCAATAGGTTGCAGTTGGATATTAAATTATTTACAGGCTACAATGATACTAATGGTAGCATCTGTAGACACTCCTATCCTCAAATAATACAATACCTTGACCATCCGAAGTCAGCATCCTGCGCATTATAGGCAACAAAGTTGGCTCAATTTGGGTGAAGAGATGTGGGAGACTGCTGACTGACTCCAGAATTGTGCTTATGGCACGCAAACATCCAACAGCCGCCAAAGCACCGGAATCATCAGCTTCATCATCAGCTTCTGAACTAGCCATGCATTTCCAGAAGGCAGAAGCCTATCAAAATAATAAGAACATGTTTTACTAAGGAAATCACACACCGATATAAAGCTAAAACTAAAGAAAGGTTGACAGACCAAATTCTGGCACAATCCTAGCGCATACGGCGCCATCTCTTCACCAAATTTATCAACAATGGTTTCAAGTGTGAACACAAGGTCCTCATTCTCAACTTCATTCATCAGTTTGAAAAATTCTGCAAATTATGTGAGGAGCCACAAGACTAAGCTACCTTCAGATTGCAAGGTTAAACAAGTTCTAAAAAATGCATACCATCAAGGAGCTGAGGAAGTATAGGTCGTATCTCATTGAGATCTGCATAGGAAAATTTTGGTTAATTGTCTGCAGTAATCCCCCAAGACTAGAAAGGAGGTTTCAGGTACGTAATGAATAAAAAAGTTTACCTTTGCATGCTTCAACAAAAGAACGAAGTGCAAACACTGAATCAACCCGGACAGGAAGATCTGGATCACACATTCCAGCAACAATGCAATGCATAGCTCTCCGAAAATTGTCCTGGTCAGAGAAGTTAATATGGGCATACTGCCCAGCAACCCATGCTGCCTATTAGGTAGAATAGGTCAGATTAATGCCACAAAGGACAGACAGAAAAGTGGGTTTAAGCTCCACCAGCACACAAGAACCACCTTAAAGCATCCAGATAGTCCACATGGAGAAAATAGTTGATCCGAGAGAGAGAGAGAGAGAGAGAGAGAGAGAGAGAGAGAGAGAGAGAGAGCACTTAGCTCAAAACTAGACCTATTTTTTACTATTATATACCACTGAAACTTATGAATATTGCATATTTAGCATCCACCATGGAAAAAGAAAACTTCAAAATTGTGTATATCATACTCTAAGCTGAATGAGTGAGTTCAATCTTTTGCAGCATGAGTTATTGTCCATGGATAACTCAGCAACTTATATTTCTTCAAAATGGCCCATAACACAACTGAAAAAACTTAATGTTTAAAAGTACTCGTTCACCACACAGAAATGCACCCACAGTAATAAACAAGCAAAATTAACCTTCAAGGTACACTACCTTTGCACGCAAGTGCCCAACACAGCTACTGAACTCAGGAAAGACATGTTGGACAAGCATACGCTCTAGCTCAGCTTTATATGGATCGGTTTGCCTCAGCTTATCACATAATGTCCCAATAGCAAGAAGTGCCCCATCTTTTTGGCGATATGGCTTGACTTCAGCTGAGGCCTCATAATATCTGTACTTAAGTGTTTCCTCAGTTAGGAATTGTATGCAGTGGACGAAAATGATGCATAACAGGCTAAACTTACCTCCTGAATATATCCACGATGAAAAAGATAAACTTTTGGAGATTGCTTTTTCCTCGTTTTCTTACCAATTCACTCACAAAATCCATAGCAGCTGTTCGGGGACTGTACAGATCTTCAATGATATCTACGTACCACAAAAACAATATTATAAATAACAGATGAACAGCCTATTGTCATGTGACTATGAGGCAGGGGTGAAGCTCCCAGTAGGGCAAGGTAAGGGCAGCCGCTCTACCTTGATTTTTGGTGAATACATTTAGATGCACATGTTTTTTTCTGAGAACGGACTATGTATGAGAAAGTTATGCTTGGTTTTAGCGAAAATTGCGCAAAAACTAACCTCAAAATGAGAACATGACTAGGTATCAAAACATAGACTATTTTTTTAGGTTGAATGTGTGTAAGATTGCTTGTCTTACAGATATTTATCATGGATCTTACAAGATAACCTTGAGCATTGGAGACTTAAGAGATTTCTTGTTATTTGAAAGGCACATCAAGTTTCCTCCAGCGACATTATCACCTCATTGAGTTTTGCATTTACCGGTGGCAACAATAACAATTGAAACGGATTTCCAGCTAAAAAATCATCAAGATCAAGTTGCACATTGAGCGAGGGATATTCAGAAGTCTTGATCAATAGAATTACATGATATTCTCAAAAGAAAAGGTAACGCTTTGCCATTGAGTTGGCATTATCGATATGTTTGTAGGTTCTACTTATAATAAGAAAAAACTATTTTTATTCCTCTTAGTGGTTCTATTATACTCCCTCCGTCCCATTGATTAAGGCGCATATTTTTTTTTTCATTTTTCACCAGAGCTTAAGGCATGGGTACAGACTTAGTGCGGTTTTTCCCAATTTACCCCTCTGTGTTTAAACATGCATGCAGCTTTTATTTTTTGAAACCGGTTGCATGTCGCTTCAATTGGCTATGCATGCGTCTCCAGGCTTTTAACAGCAGAACAAAATTAATGGGAGGGAGTAACGAAGAGGCATGCAGGAGGTCGTTGGAGGACCAGGCGAGCTCATTGGTTGCATGTCAGTTATTCGTATGGAACCAAGGGAGAGAGAGAAAATTAAGGCAAGAAACGAGGAGTTGTGGGCAGAGAAATTTAAGGAGAGGTACATGCGTGATGAGGGGCAACGGTGGAAACATTGCACGCTCTAACAACTTTCTTAATTCCTGTGGAAAAAAAAATTACGCCTTAAGCCTTGAACCGGAGGGAGAATAGCATTAATGACTCGAGACTATTTTGCTTTTTGCATCATTTTCTAAGAGTTCGCCCTACCTCAGATTATTTCCGTCCTTCGCCACTGATGTGAGGCAGGACCTACAAGCATAGGGGCCAGCCTACAGCGGCAGCAGTAGCCAACACTAACTCCTAAAGGAGGCTAGAGATATATCTATCTTAGGAAGGTACAGCGTGAATTGATCTCTTGGTATTAAGAGTTCCTTGATCCTCAAATATTTGGTGCTAAGCCGGCTAGATGATGTCTGGCCCCCATTCAATAGGCATGCTAGAATTGTCAACCTCCCTCCGTCCCTTCTATTCCCCACCCCAATTGCTGATCTACCCTCATGGCAGGAAGGCTGTGAGGGCCAGACCCCACATTCCTGTTAAAACACCCCTACAACCTAATATCCAGTTCAGGGCCCTTAAGCTCCCTGCGACATGACAACTATGCTAGTGAACAGAGAGAAAAAAAAACAATAAGTCATCTCTAGTAAATAGCAACTCTAGTTGATACATAAATAAAAAGCTTATGTAAGCTTACCGTAGCCTTTTCGAACATACTCATGAGGATCTTCCTCCCATAGTTTCTGGTCATTATCATTGAAGCACATCAGTGGAAAAATTATCTCAAAAAGAATGATGTTGATCTGAGGCTGCATCATCTGATACATACTGTTTTTTGTAATACTGCAAAAAAAAATACAGTTTAATAGGACTTTCAATAAAACAATAAATTATTCAAGTCAAGTACCTAAAGATCAAAAGCAGGATATAGACAACAATAGTCAGGCTTGTGCAAACTTTACAGTTATCCAGCAGAATAATGGTGACATGTCAACTGCCCTAGAAAACCACAAAACCACAACAAAAATGACCCTCAGAATATCTTCCAAGGCAAGGCATGAACAGACCAGCAAAAGAGGCCATCTTAGCAAAGCTGTACCTACAAGGTTTAGTTCTTTCGACGGTAGCTTTTAAGAGCAAGGCAGAATTTACTCTTCCGGGTTTCCTTGCAGAAGAGTTTGCCTTAATTGATAAAATGTGACTCTTGTAACAAGTTCCATTTTACATGTATATGAAAAAAACTTGATCACCTTATGGGAAGAAGCTTTAAATTGTGTGAATTTTTTATGCTTTCGACCTTGCATCACTAGCCTCGCCAGCTAAGTAAGCATTCGAGGACACTGTCAGACACATTTTCTTGGCAATGCCAAACAAAGGTCAACAAATGCCTATCTAGTCAAATCAACCAAACGATCTCTGGTCAAAAGCTACATGTTTCATCCAAATTTCAAGCAAATCTAATCCAGTACTTGAGATATACAAAACGAGTAAAAAGTCGAAACAATGAGCGAGAATATCACGTGCACTTATGGAGCTGAACTCGCTGCAAATAAATATTCAGCATTGTCTGCATGCAGATAAACATGTGCAACGATAAGGATCAAGCACAGGAAGCATAGTAAGTGAGACGCTACCGACGCAAACCACTGCTTAACATGGAAATTTCCACATCTCCAGAACACAAACCTGTTGGTGAGGTACTGAAGAATAAGATTGGTAACCCTATCTGGCAAATAATCGCCAGTACGAATTGCATTCAGAAGCTGTAAGTGACAACCCAAAATTTGTCCGGCATAATTCTTTTGAAACATCTGAGCAAATGTTTTACTCTCGGATTTCTGAAGCTTCAGGTCACCAAATCTGTAACCAGTGAACGGAAAGATAAATGAATAAAATGATTGCTAAGATAAAATGGAGCTTAATTGAAAACTGACCGGGTGTACAAACGGTTCAAGATATGGATTGTCCATTTCTTAACTTTCCACCAGCCCCACGATTTCCTGATATCAGGATCTATAGGTTGGCCTTCCACTGGAACTGGCCTCTCTAATAAATTTATAAACAATATCATCCATGCATTAAAGACATTGGGATCTAAGAGTTGCTTTGGAATCTCCAACTGTGAAAAAAAATTAACCATGAAAACAGCTACATATTTAAACAAGTACAGTGAACAGTAATTGATAAGAAACGTTTGATAGCATACATAAATTGAAGACCAAAATATTTTGCATATCAGCTTGATCAGGTCAGCTACTTCAATTGGAGGATTGACGATCTGAACAAGTTTGCTAAATATGCCCAACAAGCGAGGAAATGTTTCTTCTACAATGTGGTATAGTGGTATCCGGTCTTCCTCAGATTTAAACCTTCAACATAACATGAAGATTGGATGCATCAGTGAACAAACGTATATTAAAATTGTGCAGTCAAACTAAGGAGTAACAGTTTTATTCCGACTAAGTCTAGCTCACCTGAGAAAATACAAATAAAAATAAATGTAATTACAAAGCAATGTGCATAATTAGTCACTTACTCGTATTTCCTGGTAAGAACCCTTAGCACATATAAAGCTCCAAATATTTGACTTTGTGATTCTAGATTATGTGTAACCCAATGAAGGAGACTTGGCCACTGCTCAGGATAGTCTGCATGTATTATTGTTTTGATACTTTCTCCAAGCTGAGCTCTACAAAATAACCTCAGCATGTCAAGGAAGTGCTTTCATATATAAGAAAACAAGTAGTATTTTGACCACTAGAGTGCACAGAATTCCAACAGTCGAGATCCATTAAGGGAGATGTGCAAGTAGGTAACAGAGTGTCCTAATTCAAGAATGCTTGCACGATACTTCTACTACGCAGTGAAACCCAATTGCCTTGAGAAACAAAATCAGGCATTACACTGAATTTTCCACATCCCTTTCAATCTATGATGTACGGGAAGGGCGCATTAGTTAAACATGTATCATCAGGACATGTTGCATTGGATATGACATCAAAAGCATTTTGTCCATAACAGAGAAACATTACTCAAACCAGCAAGTATCATGTAACCTAACTAGATTCTACATACACCGCAGCAATAGGAAAATGATCCTAACTATATCATCATTGTGGACCAGAATTAAATGGATAGCAAATTAATTCCTATAAATACTTGTGGCAACAATCGTCCAGGCAGCTCGCAGAGGGTGCCCATCACCAATTGCTGCCCCCAGAGAGGAAAATCAAGATTCTAAAAAGGCATTGTAGCTGCCACCGTCAACCTTTGCGTTTAGCCATCAGCCTCGCCGACCACAAAATAGTGGCACCATTGGCAGGGTGGTAAAGATAGAGACAGTGGCAGCTCGGATTGAGAAAGTAGAACAAGACGGGATTTCAAGATATTTCGTTGGAGGGATGCTGGGACGTCCCACCATTTCTCTCTTTATGTATTTGCTTGCCCATTTATGTTTCCCTGTTATGCTTTCTAGGGGTCCTGGCAGTGATCAGGTACCTCACATTGACTGCGCACCTTGGCTACCTAGGCCAAAACAACTCTCAAGTTATCGTGATGCAGTTTATGATAATTCATTGTGCATGCCAAAAAGGAACAAAATCAAGGGTTATCATGGGGTTGTCATGTTCGTGCAGCAAGAAGACTCAGAAAAGGAAAATAGGATTTCTATGAAACATAGGTAAGAAGTGATAGTAATGTGCTGAAGGTGTCATCACTTGCAAGTTTGCAACCACTAAAACAGCAAAATCCTTTGCATGCAATTACCAAAATAAGAAACGTCAGATGATAGTGTTAAATACCTTAGGAGAGGGGGTACTTGAACAATAAATCCTAGTATGTTCTCACGGACCATGGCCTTGTCACTTACGGAAACTTTTTGGGACTCATCTATCAAACAAATAACAGCAGTCATAAGTTCTTAAAAGGCATAAGAAAATCAATGGTCAACTACCAACCTCATACCAGGATCGTTAGGGGACCAGTTTTTGGCGACAAAGTTCTTGAAATGGATGCTTGCAACCTGTCGTACAGCCATATCACAACTTCCATCCACAATGATCTGTAACAATCTAACTAAATGCTGTGGCGTGAACTGGAACTGCACGAATTGCAGAACTATCAGCATGAGTGATCAAAACAAATGAAAAATGGAGACCATGGGGAAGTGCATACAAACTACGAGAAACATTAAAAAAGTATGTGCTGGTAGCCTGGTACCCATGGCTCCAGCTTGAGTTCTAATTTGTACTGAGAGTAGTAAAATCAAGAGTTACGAGTAGTTGAGGTAGACTGCTCCTTTGTAAATACAGGGAGCAAACGAGCCAGCCTTCATGTGGATATTAAACACTACTTTCATCTCGCAAAAAAAAAAAAAACAATACTCTTTGCAACAAGTGAACCAACTCAAGATTGTGCATTCAGTTCAAACAAGCACTCTGCAAAGTCTAAAAAGGAAGTACAAGGCAAGGAAGCTTTTGTCTTTGGTGGCAGTAGTTAGTGGCAAGAAAGGCCGCATTGCATGGGGACCTCGGATCAGCTGGGTGGCGGCAAGGCCATTCAAGGAACTATGCCTACGTGGCCAGGAGTCTATGCCCTCCACCTCACCCAGTTCTGTAAGGCACCTAGGCAACAGCTTTGAAAGCCTAAACACTGAATTTAACACCAAATGTAGAGCATGCCGATCTGAGGAAGAACCATAACAGCTCCCTCTCACAGGGTGCCAGCTAACTTGTGAACAACTGGTGATTGGTTATAAAATTTACTATTACAGTCAGAAATCAGAGAAATTTCTACTGGTGAGGATAAATTTTATCTTCATGCACTTCAGCCAATTAATGCGTATGAACCGTTCACTAGTTATAGTTTACTTTATTGAACAGTATTAAGCTAACATGTTGGCATCGCACCATGAAGGAATAAACCAAATATTGCTATTTCCATCAATTTCAAAAAGACAGTAGAAGAGTGACAGATATCTCCAATGTTACAGATTTTGCATTTAAAACAATAATACATAAGAGTATCAGAATACTGTGGCACTAACAGGGTACGCGAAAAGAGTCAGCTTTTCAAATAAGTTGCCTATCGAGTTGGACACCGCACGCACTGTACCATGTCAGAATAAACCAGAGCCCATCGGCACTACTCCAAGACCCGGGGATAAACTAAGAAGACCAGGCTCGACAAAGGCAGCAGCTCTATGGTTATGGCAGATCATTGCCCACCAAACGGATGGCAATTCAAGCGCGACTGGCGATAACCGAATTGGAGCTTGGATTTCCCAAGGGACGGTAGTTTTAATGAGGAGTAGGCGGTGTGCAGCCTCTCACCTGGTTGAGATTCTCCTCCGCGGCCTTGCGCTCCTCGGGGACGTGGCTCAGTGCGCCGCGCAGAACGACGGCGAGGTTGGGCAGATCCATGTCGCCAGTGACGGCTGAGGAACAGGCCACTGGCGAGGGGCTGGACCAAATCCCCGCCTGCGCGACAGCTGCAGGTGGAGAGAGCACAAGCTAGCGATGGTCTCTCCTTTTGGCGCCGCGAGGTATTCGGGAATGGGGCAGGGTGGTGGGTGTGTGTGTCCGTCCGGGGAGGGAGAGAGGCGAGGGATCAAAACGTGCGTGTGGTATTTAACCCTAGGGTTTGGTCAGGGCCGGCCGGGGAGGGTTTGTTATTAGGCTGGTGCCAACGCGGGCGCTAGGAGGGGCGCTACCGCCCCGTCGCGGGCGAGAGGGAGGCGAGAGCGGGGCGAGACGGTAGCGTCGGGCGGTGGCGCGAGCGCCCGGCGTTACGGCTGAAAGATCGAGATGTCGCCTAGAGGGGGGTGAATAGGCAATTAAAAACTCTTGCGGATTTGTCTTGTAAGAATGCGGAATTAAACTATCGTTTAGTTTACAAGCACAAACCCTAAATATGCTAAGCTCAACTAAGTGTAACAATAGCAACTAGAGCTAAGCAAGATAGGCACAAGATATATGTAGCACAAGTGATAGCAAGATATATGTACTTCAAACACGATGGCTATCACAAGGAAAGAGAGCTCGGGTATAGAAATAACCGAGGCACGCGAAGACGAGGATGTATTCCCGTGTTCCCTTGCTTTGCAACAAGGTACGTCACGTTTGGAGGAGTGGAGGTCCCACGAAGGATTCCCCGCGCCACGAAGGCTCACCCTATTCTCCGAACCACACCCACGAAGGATAATGGCCCTTTCCTTATGGTTAGCTTTTCCTCCGTTCCGGAGATGGCAAGCTCCACAACCACTTCACAAGCTCCACGAAGGAGAAGCCCGGGCCCCTTCACAATCTTCCACGAAGAGATCACCGGGACACCAACCAAGCCAACTAGGAGGTCACCCTCCAAGAGTAACAAGCTCACGGTCTCTCACTCGAACAAATCGTGGTGGAGAGCTCAACACTATGCAATGATGCAAAGCAAGAACACCGGAGGTGTTCAAGTCCTTCACACTCAAATCCCACCAAAGCAACGAATGCTATGATGAGATTGGAGAGGAAGAACAAGGGGAAAGTCAACCAAAGACTCCAAGATCTAGATCCCAAGAGATTCCCTCACTTAGAGAAGAATTGATTTGGTGGAAGTGTAGATCTAGATCTCCTCTCTCAAATCCTCAAGTATGAGCAAGAATCGTGGGGGGAAACAAGAGAGAGAGCAACTTCTTCAAATGCAACAATGGAGGTGAGAGAAAGGGAAGAAGTAGTTGCTCAAGGTGGAAGAAAGGTCTATTTATAGCTAGGAGCAAATAAAACCGTTGGGGGGGAAAAGACAAGAGAAATGGAAGAAAAACGGGCTAAAAAACACAGCCCAGCCGGCCAAGAGCCGCCGACCGAGCCCGGGCTGGGGAGGTTTGGCCAGCGTCCGGTCGGGCCGGCCCACCGACCGGACGAGGCGGTGGCAGCCGCCGGGCGGCGGAAAGCCCGAGGCGCGCGGGCGCGTGGGCGGTGCGAGCCGCATGGGCCGCGCGGGGCAAAGCCAGCCGGAGGCGCCGGTCGGGCGGATGGGGAGCCGGTCGGGCAGCCACGGACCGAGGCCGAGGCCGGTCGGCGGGTGGGCCGGCGCCTAGCCCGGCTGGCGCCCGGTCCGGTTGGCGCCGGACTGGCCGGGCCGGGCCGACGCATGGCTGTGCAGCCGGCGGCCAACCGGCGGCCCCTCCTCCACTTTTTCTTTTTCCTTTTATATTTTCTCTTTTTCCTTTTTCTTTAATAACTATTGCTCCCGAACTCCGATTGACATGAAACTAATTTCGTTTGGAAGATAACGACAAATGCTATCCTATAAAAAGTGCAAACTCAAGAATCTGTAGAAGGGAATTTTATCATGAATATAAAAGGTAGAACCTTATATCATGAATAACCGGTAAAATTACCCAACCTCGAAAACGCCATAGAAGATGCATGCGAACTCCGTTTTCGATGAACTTGGGCTTGTTGTAAAGCTAGCAACAAGCTCAAGAACCTCACATAGAGAAACACCAAGAAGCAATAAGGATATGCAAAGTATGCAAAGGATTGAGCTCTCTAAGACGATGTGATCAAGTTACTCAACCGAAAGCCCCTCTTAATAGTGCGGCTATCTATCCTATAATCCGGTCTCCCAACATCCACCTTGAGACCGGTAAAAGGAAAACCTAGCAAGGCCATACCTTTGCCTTGCGCATCCCGCTTGATCTTGATGATAACTCTTCAAGCTTCACTCAAGCCGGAATGCCTCACTTGACCAATGTTGCTTCGTGAAGACTCACAAATGCTCCCCCATACACTATGATGGGAAAGCTCCATTGATGCACATCTTCACTAGTCCATTATTACCAAATGGACGGCAAGCT